>NC_047504.1:11719336-11722017 GCF_902827115.2 Pseudochaenichthys georgianus | reverse complement strand
TTGGGACATGTTTGCGTTGCAGCAGCATAAAAAACAAGGGAATGTACATACAATTAAGACCCAAGAAAAATAAGCAGTCCAAAATATTTCTGAAATAGAAATAAAATAGCATTGAAAAGTAAAAAAAAGATGTGGAAATACAAATATGAATATAATAATATATAATATTACTTATCGGTGCCATCCTCCTCCTCAATGCAGGAGTTGTTCTTAATGAAACTCGGGGAACTGTTTTCCTTTTGTGTCAGGCAGCATTAAAGCCTGATCATCATGTGTGTGAGTTAATTGGACTTATTGGAGATTGCATGTACGTCGTTCACATTGAAATACGAAGGCTAAGACGATATGTTTTGCAGCCATAGGTGTCGCTGTTTTTGGAAAAAGATGTTTGTGGTGAATATTGATCTGCAAAGGAAGAGGAGAGACACTTTTGAACATTAGAGCACGTCGACATGTCCCAGTAGAGACAAATACTAATATACATCATATGGCATCTTCAAACTCATTCACACCTTCAAGTATGTAACCGTTATTATATGTACGGTGTTTATTTTAGCCCAAGATGTTTACAAGTAGAGGCTCTGATAGATGTTGGTGTTAGAAGTAGCCACAAATGTTTTTAGCTAAAGGCCGTCTTCTTCCTCTCCTCGTTTGTTAGGACGGGACTCCGTTGAGCTCGAGCTTCACCCCTCTGGACATCAAGCTCACCAACTGGGACGAGCTGCCCGAGGCCTTCAGCCGGCGCCGCGAAAATCGAATCCAGGTCTGCCCTCCCCGCCGGGCTGTGTGTGTGTGTGTGTGTGTGTGTGTGTGTGTGTGTGTGTGTGTGTGTGTGTGTGTGTGTGTGTGTGTGTGTGTGTGTGTGTGTGTGTGTGTGTGTGTGTGTGTGTGTGTGTGTGTGTGTGTTGTGTGTGTGTGTGTGTGTGTGTGTGTGTGTGTGTGTGTGTGTGTGTGTGTGTGTGTGTGTGTGTGTGTGTGTGTGAAAAACACCCTATTCCACTGAAGCAGATTTTAAAACGTGTCGATATTCCCTTTCATTTGATCAGAAAGATACCGACCATATGACATGACATCATTTCCAAGAAGGGAATTCTACATTTGCTCGTTTTTCACTTCTCAAAGCCCGCAGGCTGCTTTAAAGATGACCTTAACTTTAGACTAAGATCACTCGGTGTGGAGACGAATGAAGACGAGGCTGTACGGAATCAGAAGTGTGTGTGAATATAATGACACCACTGACTATGAGGAGGAAAAGGTGGAGAGTGGGCGATCACTTCTTCCTCCACCGCAGGGCCTGAAGGGGGGGGGGGGGGTGATGGAGAGAAGAGGAATGAAGAGAGAAAGGGGGTTTGCGAGAGCAGCGAAAGAGAAAGTGCCGTTTTATGTCGGTCGTTAAAGGAGACGGATCATCGCCTGAAACGACCCCTGCATGCCGAACGGCTAATATTAAACCTGCAATCTGCCGATAGACGCCCCACCTGTCTCCTTGTTGACGTCCGTGTGTGAAACCAAGGCGTCCATCCTCTCCGACCATCACTTACGCCCCGTTACACTCCGATTGTCCATCCAAATCAATAGCAGGGCCAGCGGTTTAAAGCGCAACACGGCGGGGAAGTGTGAACTCACACCGCAAGCAAACATCTCGTCAAATAATGTATGGGTGAATTATGAATGATTTTGAAATGATCCATATTGCATGGAAATGGAGCCCTGGAAACATGAATAATACATATTTGGTTATTAATTGTGAGGTTGCCGAGAGTGCATTGTCGTACCTACATGACGTCGGGGTTTGAACGCCTCTCACCGGATACATCGGGCATTATTTCCTTATAAATCAGTGTGTTACTGCGTCGATTTCACGCCTCACTCCGCTGTCTGTTAATCTGATAAAACAGCTCAGAAGTGAATAGTTTTAAATGCACGAGGGACTTTAATCGTCCGCTGTCTGCACACGGACGGGTATTTTTGGATTTCTGTTGTGTTTTACCTGCTTCTAATCTGCAGCTTGAATGAGAAGCATGCTCAGTTATAGGCGTGTCCTTGGCGAAAGGCTGTCAGGTTTCACTTTGTCAACAAATCAATTTGTTTGTTTAATTGAAAGATCTGTAGACCTGAGTTCCTCCGCGGAGACTCGTGCATCCATAAGAACCTTGTATTTAGCAGCAGATGTGCTCAAGCATTTACATAAAATGGCTTTTAAATCACTCGGACGAAAGAAATCTCAAACCCAAACAACCAATTAGTTGACGATTCGACAGAGAAGCTTCACAATGCAGCTGCGACACATAAACAAAGCAGACCTGGGTGTGAAACGCTATCATTATAATGCATATAGAGTTTGTTTTTCTGAGAGCAGCTATCATCCGTGGAGAAAAGACACTTCTCCAGTGTGATATACGTAGGTAAATGGCCCATTAGGGTGTGTGTGTGTGTGTGTGTGTGTGTGTGTGTGTGTGTGTGTGTGTGTGTGTGTGTGTGTGTGTGTGTGTGTGTGTGTGTGTGTGTGTGTGTGTGTGTGTGTGTGTGTGTGTGTGTGTGTGTGTGTGCTATCCAGGTTTGGTTTGGTTTCAGCCAAAGTGTATTTTCAAAAATTGAAATAATGTTTTGTTCTTGAAGAGGCTCCCATATCTAAATCTGCTTTTGTAGAAGATGAAGGCTGCAGCGATTCTGCGTGTGTG
>NC_047504.1:11696836-11714336 GCF_902827115.2 Pseudochaenichthys georgianus | reverse complement strand
GAACGTTGAATTTCCCATCTTACCTGGTACTAATGCTCTCCAGAGAGAGCTGGTGAAGCCATCTCCTTGCACCCACGACATGTGCATCAGCTCTCTTCGAGCTCTTCTGGTTATGTAACGTCTGAAGATCCTCCGTTTCTCCTATTTCCACAGATACCTCGGCAAAGACGATGTGGCCGAGGCCTCCCTGAGCAAGGCCCAGCAGGAGGGGGGCAGCGTCCGATTGGTCACCAAGGAAGCCTTCTTCACCAAGAGGAAGTCATTGGCGTCAGAGAAACCGCCTGCTCCAGAGAGGTAGTTGAAGGGTGGATGTCCTCAGGTCTTAAAGAGTCTCTACTTTAAAGAGTCCTCTCCTGCTGATGTTCAGGTGTATATCAGTATGTAGTGTCTCTACTTTAAAGAGTCCTCTCCTGCTGATGTTCAGGTGTATATCAGTATGTAGTGTCTCTACTTTAAAGAGTCCTCTCCTGCTGATGTTCAGGTGTATATCAGTATGTAGTGTCTCTACTTTAAAGAGTCCTCTCCTGCTGATGTTCAGGTGTATATCAGTATGTAGTGTCTCTACTTTAAAGAGTCCTCTCCTGCTGATGTTCAGGTGTATATCAGTGTGTAGTGTCTCTACTTTAAAGAGTCCTCTCCTGCTGATGTTCAGGTGTATATCAGTATGTAGTGTCTATACTTTAAAGAGTCCTCTCCTGCTGATGTTCAGGTGTATATCAGTATGTAGTGTCTCTACTTTAAAGAGTCCTCTCCTGCTGATGTTCAGGTGTATATCAGTGTGTAGTGTCTCTACTTTAAAGAGTCCTCTCCTGCTGATGTTCAGGTGTATATCAGTATGTAGTGTCTATACTTTAAAGAGTCCTCTCCTGCTGATGTTCAGGTGTATATCAGTATGTAGTGTCTCTACTTTAAAGAGTCCTCTCCTGCTGATGTTCAGGTGTATATCAGTATGTAGTGTCTCTACTTTAAAGAGTCCTCTCCTGCTGATGTTCAGGTGTATATCAGTATGTAGTGTCTCTACTTTAAAGAGTCCTCTCCTGCTGATGTTCAGGTGTATATCAGTATGTAGTGTCTCTACTTTAAAGAGTCCTCTCCTGCTGATGTTCAGGTGTATATCAGTATGTAGTGTCTCTACTTTAAAGAGTCCTCTCCTGCTGATGTTCAGGTGTATATCAGTATGTAGTGTCTCTACTTTAAAGAGTCCTCTCCTGCTGATGTTCAGGTGTATATCAGTATGTAGTGTCTCTACTTTAAAGAGTCCTCTCCTGCTGATGTTCAGGTGTATATCAGTATGTCGTGTCTCTACTTTAAAGAGTCCTCTCCTGCTGATGTTCAGGTGTATATCAGTATGTCGTGTCTCTACTTTAAAGAGTCCTCTCCTGCTGATGTTCAGGTGTATATCAGTATGTAGTGTCTCTACTTTAAAGAGTCCTCTCCTGCTGATGTTCAGGTGTATATCAGTATGTAGTGTCTCTACTTTAAAGAGTCCTCTCCTGCTGATGTTCAGGTGTATATCAGTATGTAGTGTCTCTACTTTAAAGAGTCCTCTCCTGCTGATGTTCAGGTGTATATCAGTATGTAGTGTCTCTACTTTAAAGAGTCCTCTCCTGCTGATGTTCAGGTGTATATCAGTATGTAGTGTCTCTACTTTAAAGAGTCCTCTCCTGCTGATGTTCAGGTGTATATCAGTATGTAGTGTCTCTACTTTAAAGAGTCCTCTCCTGCTGATGTTCAGGTGTATATCAGTATGTAGTGTCTCTACTTTAAAGAGTCCTCTCCTGCTGATGTTCAGGTGTATATCAGTATGTCGTGTCTCTACTTTAAAGAGTCCTCTCCTGCTGATGTTCAGGTGTATATCAGTATGTCGTGTCTCTACTTTAAAGAGTCCTCTCCTGCTGATGTTCAGGGTTATATCAGTATGTAGTGTCTCTACTTTAAAGAGTCCTCTCCTGCTGATGTTCAGGTGTATATCAGTATGTAGTGTCTCTACTTTAAAGAGTCCTCTCCTGCTGATGTTCAGGTGTATATCAGTATGTAGTGTCTCTACTTTAAAGAGTCCTCTCCTGCTGATGTTCAGGTGTATATCAGTATGTAGTGTCTCTACTTTAAAGAGTCCTCTCCTGCTGATGTTCAGGTGTATATCAGTATGTAGTGTCTCTACTTTAAAGAGTCCTCTCCTGCTGATGTTCAGGTGTATATCAGTATGTAGTGTCTCTACTTTAAAGAGTCCTCTCCTGCTGATGTTCAGGTGTATATCAGTATGTAGTGTCTCTACTTTAAAGAGTCCTCTCCTGCTGATGTTCAGGTGTATATCAGTGTGTAGTGTCTCTACTTTAAAGAGTCCTCTCCTGCTGATGTTCAGGTGTATATCAGTATGTAGTGTCTCTACTTCAAAGAGTCCTCTCCTGCTGATGTTCAGGTGTATATCAGTATGTAGTGTCTCTACTTTAAAGAGTCCTCTCCTGCTGATGTTCAGGTGTATATCAGTATGTAGTGTCTATACTTTAAAGAGTCCTCTCCTGCTGATGTTCAGGTGTATATCAGTATGTAGTGTCTCTACTTCAAAGAGTCCTCTCCTGCTGATGTTCAGGTGCATATCAGTATGTAGTGTCTCTACTTTAAAGAGTCCTCTCCTGCTGATGTTCAGGTGTATATCAGTATGTAGTGTCTCTACTTTAAAGAGTCCTCTCCTGCTGATGTTCAGATGTATATCAGTATGTAGTGTCTCTACTTCAAAGAGTCCTCTCCTGCTGATGTTCAGGTGCATATCAGTATGTAGTGTCTCTACTTTAAAGAGTCCTCTCCTGCTGATGTTCAGGTGTATATCAGTATGTAGTGTCTCTCCTTTAAAGAGTCCTCTCCTGCTGATGTTCAGGTGTATATCAGTATGTAGTGTCTCTCCTTTAAAGAGTCCTCTCCTGCTGATGTTCAGGTGTATATCAGTATGTAGTGTATTTTTCTTTATATTGCATATTCTACAACAACTAAAGGCTGTACACTATTCCTATATCCTGTTAATGATTAATTACAAGTCTAAAATCCTCACACACATCAACATGTAATCTCATGCAGCCTTGTTTGTGTTTTCTAACGACGATGCCTCCACATGTAGATGCTTTGCTTCATCTTTTCTGTATTTTCATTTTCCTCTCCTTAGCTGTCTCCATGGAGATCTGTGTGTGCCTTGCGGGAGGGAAGCACAAAGGCCTCTCATTGCATGTTAGTACAGTAAATATAGACCATAATACAATCTACTCAGTGAGAAGCAAGCCGCTCACCCCAGGAGGGAATATCGCTATGGAAACCTGGCCCAAACACACACTCTTTTTCACATGTACACCATCTTTGATGTGCCATGAAGTCATGAAAGGATCACATTTAGGTAGTACCGAGCCCCGGGGCTGAATTATTAAAGACCGTGGTACCGGTAAGCTCCGACGTTATCGGTTTTTTATCGGTAAAAAATGTCGTATGTATTATTGCTACACAAACATTATATTGCAGTTTCAGTGTCGCCAACTCTAATATGCAAGAAGACTGCAACATGTGATTATTTTTAGTATTTTCGATCTTTCCAATCCAAACGAGATCTCTCTCCCCCGTCTGTGTGCGAGGGGGCGGGGCAGTTTACACACGCGGCTGCTACATGCAGCAACACACACACACACACACACACACACACACGGAGGAGATGGCGGAGAGAACGCAAGGTGTGGTTAAACTTTACCCGTCTCGATGCTCGTTACCAAAAGTGCAATAAGAGTTTATCATGTAAGGGCGGTAACACGAGCAGTTTGTCTAAACATTTATCAAAAGTGCTCCACATCCAGACGGAGGAATGCACCGGGTGTCTTTCCAGCAGCTCTGTAGCCCCGTCCACGAGCAACGTTTCCACGTCAGGTGTTCTGCATGCTAGCAGCGACACACGAGTTGACTACATGATACAAACATGGGTTCATGATGAGAGGAAACTTGAGTTATTTATTTAGTTACAGTTTCAGCTATTCTGTCATCAGATTATTTAATACCATTTGTTAAAGCATTGTTGTTTCTTTTGATGTGAAATATTATTTATTTAACTTAATGTAAATAAAAAGCAATGTTAATTTTGTACACAATTTATTTAGTTAATTTATTAAAAAAAAAATCTCCAAAAGAACCGATAAGAATACCGTTAAAAGACCGGATCGATAAGCGGTATCAATAAAAGTAGTAGTACCGTTAAAACCTTAACGATACCCATCCCTACATTTAGGTCTTATTATACATGTTCGTGCCACTTATGGAATAACAAAAGTATCTCTAAAAATACGAAATTACATTTTTAACAAAAGCCAAGCGGCCGAGATGGGTTTCCTCCGCCGGGTGGCTGGCGTCTCCCTTAGGGATAAGGTGAGAAGTTCGGTCATCAGGGAGGGACTCGGAGTTGAACCTCCTTCGCGTCGAAAGGAACCAGTTGAGGTGGTTCGGGCACCTAGTTAGGATGCCACCTGGGCGCCTCCCTAGGGAGGTGTTCCAGGCACGTCCAGCTGGGAAGAGACCGAGGGGTAGACCTAGGACCAGGTGGAGGGATTATATCTCTTCTGGCCTGGGAGCGCCTTGGGACCCCCCAGTCAGAGCTGGGTGATGAGGGGAAAGGGACGTGTGGGGCTCTCAGCTGGAACTGCTACCCCGAGACCCGACCACGGAGAAGCGGGAGAAGATGGATGGACAAAAGCTAACATTGCTTTTGAGCTAACATAACAACAACGTGTGTTTTTAGCTGAAGAATACATATATGTATATTTTTTGAAGGCTAACATTGATGTCTAACAACACAGACATAAATTGTACATGTTGTTAGCATAAGACTGTATTTCTCTAACGTGCTAAGAGAGTTGATTTGCATACGACTAAATTCCCCATTCAAATTGAGGATAGTTTCCATTTGAAGGGCGATGATGATATAAAATATGACGGCAGACAATCAAAGCCTCTTAGTAAAACTCCTATAGAGGACTTCATAGTAAAAACGGCATATTTTAAAATGAGAAACACAACATTGTTCCATTTCATCTGCTGTGGCGGGCTCTCTGTCCACAGGAAGAATTAGATTGTATAAAACCTAATCTCCCTCTCCACTGATTGACGCTCGTCTCTCACGCCTTTGGTTTCGTACGGAGCGTAAGAGACGAGCTTGACGGTAAACACTCTGGCATGTTGCGTGACTCCTGGGGTCATACACCTCACTCCGCCGTGGAGAGCTGTCAACTTCCTTTGTGCATACATGCATTTTAATTACTTTGAAGCTCGATGTAAAGGACATATCATAGCCGTCTAATATGCATACTCATTAGTCGCACACCGTGTATTCCTGGGTTTCACGTCTTCTCTAAAGTACCGTGTTTCCACCGCTCTGTGTGGGCTCACCAGTAAAAAGTCTATTTCCGTCCCCCTTCATCGGCTAGATGTTGCTGGCACAGCATCGTCTCTTAGTACTTCCAATTCTTGGTGTCTTCTCAACTTTGAAGCGGCAAGGTTCCTCTTTGTGAGGGTGCTTTTTTCTTCTCCATTTCAATGATTAAATCTCGCTCTGTAGTGCCGTGTCTCTGGCTCTTTGTTCCCTCTCTGTCAGTCTGCATTGTAAACCATGGGGAAAGAGAATGTGGTCCATCTGTCCTCTCCAATGTGGCTCGAGCACCCTGCTGGGACAACATGGCAGACGCCCAAACCCGCTGTCCTCTGCCAAAAGGACACACACACACTTGAAATGCTCTGCAGATGCATCACCATCATGTATATATGCGCACAGTATGGAGACACTTCCCACACACCAGCCATATGTCCAACAGCTCTGCAGCTGCAGCACAAAAAGCAGATATCATTTTTAAATTGCATGAATCCGTTCTGAATTGTGTGTGTTCTTCTAATGCTGAAAGAACTGAGCTCTGTATTGAATCTGGATGTCGGCGTGCAGGCCGGGTCAAGGTTACTTCCCTTTGAAGTGAGGTGTGCAAAGGGGCGGAAATCTGCAGCAGCCAAGGGCCTCAATCAGACAGATATGAAGAATAGATTGCACGGACTGAATCCATTTATAAATCAAAATAAAAATATTCCGAAAAACCCAATTTCCTGTAAATACCTTTGAGTACTTACTAGCATTCTCCTGCATTCACATTAAATCATACCTACAGTCCTGTTAGGATTTGCATATCTTAACATATTTAATGCTTAAGTATTAGCATTTATACTGGACTGAGCTATCATGGATTGTATTTTTTTCCATATAAGAAACTTTGTCTACATTTTGTGACGGCCCCGAGGCCTGAGGGCGTTTCTCAATGTCGAGTAAGGCTGCTCCAGAGATTTCAAGCATACTACGTCATCGAGTACCGCCGAAGTGCTGTTCCAATGTCCAGCATACTTGGATTTCTACCGAGGCCGGGCGTGCTTCGTTTGGAGAAATGTCGAGGCTGCACATGTGTAGACTCCGCGGTCTAAAAATCCCCACAATGCTTTGCGCACGGACCACTTTCCCCAAATCTGTGGTGGAAAATGTAAGGCGGGGCCTCTCATGTGACGCACACCTGCTCGCCTGTTCCGAATGCCAGGAAGTATTCTTGCTTCGCTTCTGAAGCAAGATGCTCGGAAGACAAGTACAGGCATACTCGACATTGAGAAACGCCCTCAGTGTCTCTCTCTCCTCTTGGCTCGACTGGACCTTGGTTTGTGTGTCTTTGCTTTAGACACATGTTCACACACTAATAATAATAATACATTTTATTTCTATAGCGCTTTTCTTGAACCCAAAGACGCTTTACATTTGGGAGGGAGGGTAGACAATCATAACAAAAACAAAACAACAAAGAAATAAAACAGAAAAGCAGTCAGGAGGAAGTTGGTTGAGAGGGGGCGGGGCTTATGGATACAGAGTTGAAGAGGTGGGTTTTGAGGCGGGACTGGAACAGGGTGAGGGACTCAGACTCACGGAGGTCTTGGGGGAGGGAGGTCCAGAGCTCCGGAGTCTGGCCTTGGGGATGGAAAGCAAACCGGCTGCGGTGGATCTGAGGGACCGGGGGGGTCGGTAGAGGATGAGGAGGTCAGTGAGGTGGGGGAGGGGGGGGGCTTTGAACGTGAGGACCAGGAGTTTGTAGTGGTACAGACTACACACATTACTGATGAACTGACTTCATAATTAACTTAGTTTCCTTAAATAAAGATACTTTAATTGGATACGAAGGACGTTTGGTCTCCTGTTGTTGTCCGTCCGGAAGCCAGGGCGTGACAAAGTATATTTTTGTCAGAATTTAATTCTTCTCACGTTACATTTTCCAATAAATAGTTGCTTTTCTCTTCATGCAAACTTGACACCTTGTCGTTTTTCACAATGTTTAACACTTTAAATGGTATGATATCCAGATTGAAACCAACTAACTAATGATTTGTATCTGTTTTTACATTTCTTGTGTGCTGTAGATGTCTTACCCATGTCTTGTATGTATTTTGGAGGATGTTATGGATGTGTCACGGTTGGGATAATGAAGTTAAATCAATCTTGAGTCTTACATTTGAAACTTCTTGACACCAAATACATTTTTATGAAGCATTTACTCACGAGTCTCTGTCATACATTTCTTGAATCTTATATTTTTAATGTATACATGTCTTCCTCTGCGTCTCTGCAGCCCGGTCAGCGAGTCCTGTGAATAATGTGGGATAATTGAGTTGAATCAGTCTTGAATGATACATTTTAAACGAATACATTCTGGACACTTTATCCACTCGCCCAAATTGTGGCAGATCAAATAAATAAGTATGATATCATTTATGCTTTTTAATCGTCAGTGTAAGTTTTACCCATGTTTTTTATGTATTTTGGATAATTTTACGGAAGTGGCACCGTTAGAAAATCCAAATAGCCTTCAACGTGGGCTTGTAAAAAATGTTAAAGCTTACCTTTTACTGACATTCTGGATTATATTTATTTCCACACCACATTCATTTCTATTCTTGACACACTGAGGATTTCACTGAGAATAACTTTCTCCCTCTGTGTGTCTCTGCAGTGCAGTCAGTGAGTCCTGTGAGACGATGGAGGATCAGCCGCCCTCAGAGTCAGGTTTCCTGCAGGCCGTGGACAGTGACGGCGTCCCCCTGTGTCTCTCCTGCCAGCAGCACTGCTCCACCACCGGGGGGGCCTGGGACACCCGCTTCTGCAGCCACAAGTACAGCAACACTCAACACATGCAGTTTAGAAACAAGATTAACCTCTGTGTGTTGTCTTCCTGTCAGAGATGGCAAAAGTACACTCGTCCTTTACTCAAGTAGAAGTACAGATACTCGTGTTTAAAAATACTCTGGTGAAAGTAGAAGTTCTGACTCTTTACTCAAGTGAAAGTAAAGAACTTTGAAGTGTACTTCAGTAAAAAGTACCCATAGCTAGCAGCTGCTTTAAAGAGTACCTGACCTCCCTTTGTATTAATAGAACAGTAATGTCATTGTTAGCTAATGAATGTTTCCATGGTGACCAACGGCAACATGACAACGTTTCCATTGGTCCCTCTTCTTTAGAGAAGACCAGGAAGTGATGGATACACGGATCGTGTTCCAACCAATAGGCACGCAGTGACTCTAAAGAATAATGATCACGCACCAACACACATTCAGACTAAAGGAACCAGCTGTTTGGAGAATGAGAGAAGTAGAAAGTACAGGTATTTGAGTTCAACATGTAAGAAGTAGAAAGTACAGGTATTTGAGTTCAACATGTGAGAAGTAGAAAGTACAGGTATTTGAGTTCAACATGTGAGAAGTAGAAAGTACAGGTATTTGAGTTCAACATGTAAGAAGTAGAAAGTACAGGTATTTGAGTTCAACATGTGAGAAGTAGAAAGTACAGGTATTTGAGTTCAACATGTGAGAAGTAGAAAGTACAGGTATTTGAGTTCAACATGTAAGAAGTAGAAAGTACAGGTATTTGAGTTCAACATGTGAGAAGTAGAAAGTACAGGTATTTGAGTTCAACATGTGAGAAGTAGAAAGTACAGGTATTTGAGTTCAACATGTAAGAAGTAGAAAGTACAGGTATTTGAGTTCAACATGTGAGAAGTAGAAAGTATAGGTATTTGAGTTCAACATGTGAGAAGTAGAAAGTACAGGTATTTGTGTTCAACATGTAAGAAGTAGAAAGTACAGGTATTTGGGTTCAACATGTAAGAAGTAGAAAGTACAGGTATTTGAGTTCAACATGTTAGAAGTAGAAAGTACAGGTATTTGAGTTCAACATGTTAGAAGTAGAAAGTACAGGTATTTGTGTTCAACATGTGAGAAGTAGAAAGTACAGGTATTTGAGTTCAACATGTAAGAAGTAGAATGTACAGGTATTTGAGTTCAACATGTGAGAAGTAGAAAGTACAGGTATTTGTGTTCAACATGTGAGAAGTAGAAAGTACAGGTATTTGAGTTCAACATGTAAGAAGTAGAAAGTACAGGTATTTGTGTTCAACATGTGAGAAGTAGAAAGTACAGGTATTTGAGTTCAACATGTAAGAAGTAGAAAGTACAGGTATTTGAGTTCAACATGTTAGAAGTAGAAAGTACAGGTATTTGAGTTCAACATGTTAGAAGTAGAAAGTACAGGTATTTGAGTTCAACATGTAAGAAGTAGAAAGTACAGGTATTTGAGTTCAACATGTGAGAAGTAGAAAGTACAGGTATTTGAGTTCAACATGTAAGAAGTAGAAAGTACAGGTATTTGAGTTCAACATGTGAGAAGTAGAAAGTACAGGTATTTGAGTTCAACATGTGAGAAGTAGAAAGTACAGGTATTTGAGTTCAACATGTAAGAAGTAGAAAGTATAGGTATTTGAGTTCAACATGTGAGAAGTAGAAAGTACAGGTATTTGTGTTCAACATGTAAGAAGTAGAAAGTACAGGTATTTGGGTTCAACATGTAAGAAGTAGAAAGTACAGGTATTTGAGTTCAACATGTTAGAAGTAGAAAGTACAGGTATTTGAGTTCAACATGTTAGAAGTAGAAAGTACAGGTATTTGTGTTCAACATGTGAGAAGTAGAAAGTACAGGTATTTGAGTTCAACATGTAAGAAGTAGAATGTACAGGTATTTGAGTTCAACATGTGAGAAGTAGAAAGTACAGGTATTTGTGTTCAACATGTGAGAAGTAGAAAGTACAGGTATTTGAGTTCAACATGTAAGAAGTAGAAAGTACAGGTATTTGAGTTCAACATGTTAGAAGTAGAAAGTACAGGTATTTGAGTTCAACATGTTAGAAGTAGAAAGTACAGGTATTTGTGTTCAACATGTAAGAAGTAGAAAGTACAGGTATTTGTGTTCAACATGTAAGAAGTAGAAAGTACAGGTATTTGAGTTCAACATGTTAGAAGTAGAAAGTACAGGTATTTGAGTTCAACATGTTAGAAGTAGAAAGTACAGGTATTTGTGTTCAACATGTGAGAAGTAGAAAGTACAGGTATTTGAGTTCAACATGTAAGAAGTAGAATGTACAGGTATTTGAGTTCAACATGTGAGAAGTAGAAAGTACAGGTATTTGTGTTCAACATGTGAGAAGTAGAAAGTACAGGTATTTGGGTTCAACATGTAAGAAGTAGAAAGTACAGGTATTTGAGTTCAACATGTAAGAAGTAGAATGTACAGGTATTTGAGTTCAACATGTTAGAAGTAGAAAGTACAGGTATTTGAGTTCAACATGTTAGAAGTAGAAAGTACAGGTATTTGTGTTCAACATGTGAGAAGTAGAAAGTACAGGTATTTGAGTTCAACATGTAAGAAGTAGAATGTACAGGTATTTGGGTTCAAAATGTGAGAAGTAGAAAGTAAAAAGTCGTAGTGGAGTAAAGTACTGATACCAGAAACATGTACTTGAGTACAGTTACAAAGTATTTGTACTCCACTACTTCCCTCCTCTGCTCCCTGTGAACTCTGGCAGGTTAAATAACCTCGTCTCCCGACACATGAGAAACCAGAGGACATCAGGAGGATTAAGATCCACATAAATTATAGTGTGCGTGTATTTGTTCTTATCTGCTTAAGTCTTTACTTGGAGCACCAGGCGGGAGGGTTTCCTGCAAAGAGGGAAATGAATGCCCTCATCAGGGACCAATCAAAAAGCATATTAAATGAACTTTGAAATTGTTTGCCATGGCTTCAACTTCCCAGTGCCGCCTGTCCTTTGAGACAAAGCCCACCCATCTGCTAGATTAAATCAAACTTTTATGCAAAACAAAATTATAAGCTATAATGTGGATTTCACCTTGATGATTTACTTACAGTTTTTTGATGAGTGCAATAGCTTTTAACTGAACTACAACTCCGATTTTATAATAGCCCTCTTCGTAATCTTTTCACCGATCAATTCAATCCATTTTACACTAAAATATGAATGATATTTCTAAAGAAGTCTCTGGATGTGTTGTTGTCCCTGAGCCAGACACTGCTCACTCACACTGTCACCTTGAATAAGACCGCCTACATTTTAAGTGAAAAAGCGTCCTTTTCTTTAAGTAGAAATGCAATTTCCGTAAGTGGTTTTCGAGAGCTGAATACAGGTCATCGAGTCAAGGCGAGATCCTTCGCTGAGCCGAGAGACAAAAACATCTCTTCCTCACAGAATAAAGGAACTATTTTTGTTCTAAGTATTGTTGGGGAAATACTCTTCCAATATTATGTTTGAAAAATATCTCGCGTCCCCGGCGTGAGCTTCAACCTCAGGATCCATGTATCTGTGATCCTCTCCAGAATGGAAGTAGTCATCACATACAGAGATTAGATTAGATTAGATTCTTTAATGACCACACAGCCAGGCTGGTGGAATTTGTGTTCAGTGCAGAGTATTACAGCTTGTTCCATACAGTTCAACATACAATAAACAGACAATAAAAGTACAGCACAGGGCAAAGACATATCATGACATAAAGTTCAAGGTGTGGTGGATTGATATTGTTCATTGGGGTTATTTAGAGTCCATTTAGTGTCCGTATTGCAAAGGGGAAGAAGCTGTTTTTGAAGCGGGCGGTTTTGGCGGACAGTGACCTGTAGCGCCTCCCTGAGGGCAGAAGTTGGAGGACATGGTGACCTGGGTGGGAGGGGTCAGAAATGATTTTCTTTGCCCTTGTGACATCAACTAGTTCCTGAGCAGTGTCCTTCATATGCTGATAGACAAGAGAGGGAGTTACACAGTCACAAGATGGAGGACTACCGGTTCTTGTAGGAAATCATACATCCTGCTGTCACGAACAAAATACTGAGTTTTTCTCAAAATCTGAAAATTCTTAATTTTTCTCAAATTTTGACTTTTTCTTCAAATCTAAAGATAAGATTTCCTCAAAATTCAGATTTCTTTCCTCAAAATTCAGAATTTGTCTCAAAATTAGTAAAAATTCTGACTTTTTCTCAAAATTCGGACTTTTTCTGAATACTTACAATTTGTAATAATCACTCATCCCCGGCTTGAGCTTCAACCTCAGGATCCATGTATCTGTGATCCTCTCCAGAAAGGAAGTAGTCATCACATACAGAGCATCCTGAGCAGTGTCCTTCACATGCTGATATCCAAGAGAGGGAGTCACACAGTCTCAAGATGGAGGAGTAGAAAGCAGTATTCAATGTTTACTTCAGATTAGCTCCACGTCAGAAATGAGCATGCTTGATGTCTCTCTCCATAGAGGCTGAATCATCATGTTAATCACATAGCTATCATCTGCCTCAAACAGTCCTGATGCTCTTCTGGGTCATCACACATCCTGTCATGTTCAAGCTACAGTTGGGATACTTTGTAGCATGCTACTCTGACATTAGAGGAGGACATTCAGTATTTTCCCAACAACTTTTAAAGCAGATGATTTTGTTTCCCCGCCCACAGGTGCCAGGACGAGTTCCAGTTGCGCTCCAGCCAGACGTACATGCGCTCTCGTGTGCTGGAGACGGAAAAGGGCGTCTGTCAGCAGTGCGGCCTCCAAGCACACGAGTTGTTCCTCAAAGTACGGGACGCCCCGCCCGACCGGCGCAAGGAAATGCTGGAGAGCACTTGGCTCGCGCAGATGTCGCTCAAACAGGTGGAGGAATGGCTATTTTATTACAGATGTTTCAAAGGAAGCCATGTTTGTTTTCTGCAGTTCATTGGCAAGTACACGCCTCGTTAGAGCTGAGCACAAATGGATTAGCATCAAAATACACTTGAAGAATGGAAGTTTCTGGAACAAGGATTTTAGCCTTTGCATACCCTTTACATCAGAGGTCACCAAGGGCCAACATTAATCCAAGAGACACTTATATATATATATATAATTAATTAATATGTTCACTTTGTTGAACAAATTATCTTTTGTTTATAAGCCATGTGGGACTTCTCGCTTGCTGCACGTACCCTCTAGAACAGTGCTTCTCAAAGTGTGAGCGCCCCCTAGTGGTCCGTGAGTATATTGGTAAAATTTCACATTTGAAATAAAAAGTTTTCCGCACTCTCGCGGGAATATCTCCGCAATGGAGCGAGCTTAAGTTTCACTTTCGATTGCACGATATAGCCCAGATAAACACCTTCATCACACATGTTGCCACTTGTTTGTACCATTTTCAGGCGATTTGTAAAAAACGATGTGTTTTTGGATATTTGTGGAGTTAGGTGGTCCGCGAGTGTTTTTTTATTGGTGGTCCTTGGTATGAAAAAGTTTGAGAAACTCTGCTCTGGAATAAGAAAACGTTAAGCAATCGAGACATGAATGATAACCACCATCACAGCTTATGAAATGTAAAAGAATTGAAACAGCCATCATACCGTGGCACATCGGTCTGATAGTCCACTGTGCGTCCTCTCTGCAAGCAGTTACTACTGAGGCCTGTTGACGGTGAGAAAGCCAGTGCTCCACAATTTACTGTCCACTTGTAGTTTACGATGTATTGCTGTATTTGTTGAAAAATAAATATATTATTAATAAATAATTCCCCCTCTTGCTGACCTTGCTGACGTATCCATTTCAAGGCATAGTATAAAGAACCCAAGAACCAGATCCAGCTGTACTTTTGTATTTACTCAAATCGAGTCTGTCTACACAGTGGAAAGTACAAACAATTGAATATAACTGTCTCAGGAACACGAGTACCTCCCCCTTACAACACACACACACACACACACACACACACACACACACACACACACACACACACACACACGCAGGTTGAACTGCCCTCCAAGGGGCCAGCTCCCAGTAAATGGATTGCTGGGCACATTGATTTTTTTTTCCAGTGCCAGACCTCGACCAGTAAGCCTGTTTGATTTGGTTGGCTGTTATCCTGCAAAGCCAGCCCCCCCCTCCTCCTCCTCCTTACACACACACACACACACACACACACACACACTCACACACTCTTCCCAGTGCCGGCGGCAGTGGCAGCATCAGCGCCGATCGATGCAAGCTTTAGAGGAAACAAACTTAGCCAAATGATAGGACGGTGCAGTGGTGGAGGAGCCTCGAGATTATAGGCTCAGTCTTTTGGTTCATACTGGGGGTTCTGGTGTGTGTGTGTGTGTGTGTGTGTGTGTGTGTGTGTGTGTGTGTGTGTGTGTGTGTGTGTGTGTGTGTGTGTGTGTGTGTGTGTGTGTGTGTGTGTGTGTGTGTGTGTGTGTGTGTGTGTGTGTGTGTGTGTGTGTGTGTGTGTGTGTGTGTGTGTGTGTGTGTGTGTGTGTGTGTGTGTGTGTGTGTGTGTGTGTGTGTGTGTGTGTGTGTGTGTGTACCTTAGGGTGTCTTTCAGTGTGTGCCAGTATGTGTATAACAGAATTCAGCCATGTGTGTATTGGTATTTCGGGGGGGTGTGTATGTGTGTGTGTATATTCGTGTGTGTGTGTACCTGTCTTTCAGTGTGTGCCAGTATGTGTATAACAGAATGTAGCCATGTGTGTGTTGGTATTTTGGTGTGTGTGTATTTATTATGGCCTTTCGCTGCCTGTCAGCAGAATCTCGTTGTGTGTAGTAGTGAGTGCGGCGAGGTGCATGGTTTTGGCACCAAAGCAGGTTCTATTGAATGGAGAGTGTGTGTTGGAGACGTGAACTCGCCCCTGTGAGACGGCCTGTTCTTTAAATCTGTTGGGATCAATTCCAGCTGGCTGCCTTAATGTCGGCAGCACTCAAAGCACCAACATGGATTTTTCTCCCTCAACTCTTCCCACCAGGCTTCTCTCCTCCTCTGTTTCTAATTCTCTCAATCATCTTCTGCCTTTCCTCTTGCCTATTCTCTTCTGGTCTGTGTTCGTTATTATGCTATTTCTGTCTTTCCCTGTTGTCTCCGTTTCGTGTCAGGATACAAAAGACACACCAACAAGCGAAATACTTCAATGTCCAGGTTGAGTTGTTCCCAGGGTTCAGTGATGTAGTCCTGTAAAGATACGATCCAGAAGGTCTTGAGCCTAAAATAAAGTTTTTTTTTTGGTCCACATCTGATCGGGGATCCGTAACGTAAGGTCAGAGTTCACCGTCAGTGCACTAAACGTATTTTCTTCACAATCATACAGCGTTTCTATCTGAGGTCTTATTGTTTCCTGCCACTTGCACACCTTGCCGTCACGTTCACTCCTTGAGGCTTATTTGTTTTCATCACCTCGTGTTGGAGCACTGCAGAAGCTCCCCTGCGGTGCGAGGCTTTGTTTAATATGTTCTGTCTGTTTGTGGAGGAGAGCAGGTGCTGTAATAAAACAATTTAGGTCACTTTTTTAAAGATTAGATTCAACGTTATTGCCGTATTGTCGAGTACTGAGACAACAAAGTGCCGTTTCTAACTAGAGCATATTTTCTGATGTATAAGGAACAACTAGTCGGATATAAACATTATAAGCAGTTAACATTAGAAACATGTCACAGTAGAGGCAAAAAATACACATATAAAACCTTAAAATTAGATTAATAGGGCCACTTTAATATGTGAATCCTATCTCACCTGCATATCAGTAAAACAATGATAGCAACTACCGTACTTTTCGGACTACAAAGCGCACCTGCATATAAGCCGCCGCAGCAGCTACATTGTCTGTCTGTCGGTTCCACTTTTACTTTGGCGCGCGACCTGTCTCACTCTTTTCCCGCTGCTTAAAGGTGGCGGGCGCGGACCGGTCCTAGAGCCCGTAGAGTTAAAGGTGGTTAATTTTACCTGTAAAATCCATAGATTTAGGAGGTCCCCTAGTGGCCGTTAGCTGTACAAACAAAATGGGGGAAAAAGTTGCGGTTTATAGTCCGAAAAGTACGGTAGTCTTTTCTCCACATTTTGCAACCATAGACATTGATATAAAACCCCAAAAATGTAGTCCAGGTAAATGAATAGTGTGCAGGTAAAGACATCACATCAGTTAACAAAAAAAAGGGAACTTTAGTATAGATAAAAGGTCTGGGAGGGCAGGGCAATCACACACCGTTGTTGTCTCTTTAGTACAGTATGAGGAAAACCTCGAAGGAGTGTGTGTACCGAGGCGCTCACTGTTAAACTGTGTGTGTGTGTGTGTGTGTGTGTGTGTGTGTGTGTGTGTGTGTGTGTGTGTGTGTGTGTGTGTGTGTGTGTGTGTGTGTGTGTGTGTGTGTGTGTGTGTGTGTGTGTGTGTGTGTGTGTGTGTGTGTGTGTGTGTGTGTGTGTGTGTGTGTGTGTGTGTGTGTGCAGCTGAACGTGATGATCCGCGCCCCGGTCGAAGGGGATTTCTGGCAGGTGGACCACATCCGGCCGGTGTACAGCGGAGGAGGGCAGTGCTCTCTGGAAAACCTGCAGACTCTTTGCCCCGTCTGCCACAAAGCGGTACGTGCTCCCATAACACCCGCTTCCAGAGCCACGAGGCTGAAAGGGGCAAAAGCAATCTGTCTAACATTTAAGATGGACCTCTCCTTTATCCCCGTACAGAAAGAAAAGCCTCATCACTCATGTTGAGGATCATGTGTGATGGCAGTAATGGTGAAACGCATTGATCAAAAGTCATACCATGCTTCACAAAGCTATATATTGCCAGTAATAACATCACATGTGCCTGTGGGACATATTGATATATAGCCCTCAGAACATCTTCCTCCTTGAGCTTTTGCAGTCGATATTTCATAATCACAGACCTCTTAAAAAACAGAAGTGATTGGTTTCAGATTAAGTATCATTGTAACCTCAAATGTGCTTTACTTTCACGCCAGCTGTCCGAGTGGGTGTCAGGTTGGAAGGAAGCGCTTCACATGTGGAGAGCTGCTCGTACCGATAAGAGGAGCCTCTCCATGTTTATGCCACCACTCAGACGCTTTAATCTAGAGATGCTCGATGTATTGATCGCACTTTTCTCTTCAGATTTAACCTCTTACATCATGTTGCATGTCCCCCCCCCCCCCCCCCTCCGCAGAGGACGGCTCAGCAAGCCAAAGAACGGAGCCAGGAGAAAAAGAGCGTTGCAGCCTCCAAGGTTGCATCAGACATCAGCAGGTTCTTCTTCAGGAAGTGAGACGATGGGCTTTCTGACAGCGAGGATGAAGATGC
>NC_047504.1:11594336-11691836 GCF_902827115.2 Pseudochaenichthys georgianus | reverse complement strand
AACTGCGGCAGAAGCGAGTAACGGAAAAGTCGACGATGTAAACAGTGGCCGGCTATTTCCTAATGCCATTCAGCCTGGTAGGGGGGTGCAGCGGTGAAAGGATGCTTTGTCATTGCTCAGCTGGAGGTGGCTTTTGTCAAGTCCAAATTCTATTTATTCAAGATGGCTCCCTGGTCGTCTCCCAACATGCATGGCACGCTGCGGATTAGGACCAAAAACGCAATCAATTCACCCAGCAGGAGATCAGGGGAAATAACAGATAAGGTTCTTCGCATAATTCATACAGTCCCCAATCTGGATAGGATTAATGTATGTCTTTGCTGCAGCTCGCTCTCATTTGGATGTTGCAGCTCGCGTGGGGCTCTTCATGTGGCCCATTACAATCAGGTTTGTTTGGAAAGGCCCCTGTGAGGACTGGATCTGACCACATCGTTTTACACATGTAGCTAATGCAATTTAGATCTGATGTAATCGCATTTATATTTAATTACCATTAAGAGCCTGGTTTAACAGCAGGCTTTGTCAACATATTCATGGCTGTAAAAAACAAAAAATGCCTCAAATGCAAAACATGTATGCAGCCTTGGCTAAATAAAATGTCACAAAGGAGTCCCGGTGGCACTTAGCATCAGAAGAAGAAAGCCACAGTGGGCTACGGTGTTAGCGCTCACCCCTTTTATGTGCGCTGTGTTCAGATGATTGAGGTTAAAAATGGAAGGCTGGACAAAATGCCCTCCAACGAGTTTCCTTTTCATGAGCCTTTAAAGACATCTTTTCATCTCCAATGTTATTTTGCCGCCATTGATCAGCCATCTCTCATAGATTGCTTCCAGACATCTATTCAGCCGCGCTGTCACTGCTCAGCATGCTTTTATTTCAAAGGTCTTAATGGCAAGGTCTGGCTTTTGTGCTTGAATCCTGAGTAGTTTTTATTACCTATACATTCACAGGAAGTAGTCTTTGTTGACTTGTGTTAAATGTGAAGCAACCGCGTAAAAGGTTTGCATGCTGAGGCAAATTTAGGGGGGAAATAAGATCTCTTTCTTGCCTCATGTGTTTTTTCCCCCGAACATGAGCCGGAAAAAGGTCATGTCAGTCTTGTGGGGAGAGTGACAGGTCTGGGGCATCATTACTGAGACGTGGAAGGTCTGAGTTAGCACCTTTGGTCACCTCAGGAGAATAGATCCCATACTGCGCTGCCGCCGGACTAATGAGCACCGACAGCCCCGCGTCTAATGAGAAGACGGCCGTTGCGAATGTCTTCCGTCAGCCCTGTGCTTCGTCGCTAAAACATCCCATAATGCCGTGAACATGCGGTGTTAACAACGGTGGATATCTTGTCGCACATCAATGTCAGCCAAAATGTCGTGAGCTGAAAACATTGTGTTGAGCTTCCTTTTTAAAGTTTTGCCGTTAATAAGAAGAGATACATGGAGGCACTTCATTGCCGCCTGGTCTCTATGTGGTCCCTTGTTTCCAGCTGGCAAAGCATGTTGGATTCCACTAAAGCAATCTGTTTTGACTTCCTACTCAAACATTTTGTGAATTCTTGGCATGTCTGACTCCAGTGCAAAGAAGTAAGTCTTCTGTCTCTTTGCATTTCACATTAGATAAATGCTTTATGGATGCCAGAAGGGAATCTGAGCATATCTGCGTACATCTAAAGGTCCTTACACACCAAGCCGATTTTCGGCGTCGATAGATATTGGGCCGTCGATGAGCATCGTGTCGCCCTACTCAGATTGGTGTGTCCAGCACCGTCTTGTCTTTTCAGCCGTGCCGACACCTTCCGCCACCGATTCGACATGTTGAATCGGGAGCAGGGGCGGACTGGGACTAAAAATCAGCCCGGGTCTCTCGACCGGCCCACCTCGGTACCGCAAGTAAATACCGCTAAATTGTCGACGGTGGCCAACATCTTCCGATTGGCCCACTTCATTACCGGCCCATCGGGATTCGTCCCGAATGTCCCGATGGGCCACTGATCGGGAGGCTAAAGGCCGTCGGCCAAAGAAATCACTCTGATTGGCTGTTCAGCTTAGCGAATCAGTGCATGAGAAGCGAAACGGAAGTGAGGGACCCAAACAAACTATTAAGAAGGCAAATGTGAGATTTCATTGAACTCCAGCTCTCGACTCAGGTTCGGGAAAGCCCCGTGAGCTTCTCGCTGTAGAGTGAAGATGGAACGCACACGCTATTTGTTGTTTGTTTATCCAATCCAACTTTATTTATATAGCACTTTAAAACCTTCAGACTAAAGTGCTGTGCAGAGAGATCAGCTCACAAAACATAAAATAAATACATTTAAAATAAAAGATACAAACACAAAACAAACCAGAATAAACGTAATAATTAAAAATATATATCACGCAGTCTGTTCTTCTTCTTCTCTCGGTGTATCGCGCAGTCTGTCTTCCGGTTGTTGCCTCTTTTGAATGACGAATACACACTACCGCCGCCTGCTGGTAAGGAGAGGTATTGCCACTCACGCATGCGCAGTTCGTACGTGCAACTTGGCCGTCGGCTGAAGTCTTTGCGGTGTGTTCCAGTGCGAAAAATGGCCAAGACGCAGGAGACGTGAGGCGACGTGAGGCGACATTCCATCGGGACGTGTTCTTTGGTGTCAGTTTGGTGTGTAAGGACTTTAAAACAGCTCACCTTCTTGCACATGATGCAAATCACCGTACATCTACAGGTGAAACGGCTTTTAAAGCATGTAGAGTGGAGCAAAATTAGCTCTTCCATCCACCTTGAACGGTTGTGTCCAACCTGGTTGAATGTCCCTCGGTGGATAGTGGTGGACAGATTGGCTTTGGACTCGGCAACAATTGATCTGTTTCTTGGTGGCGATCCAGATCTGGGATTTCTGCCACGAGATGATTAACACCTTGTAGTTGTTATAATAAAAACGAGCAACAACAAAGACTTTATTCCAAAAGTTTGGGATAAGTTTGCAGAGGCCAAGATAAACTTGAGTGAGAGATTTCTTTGTAAATCGGAGTTGTTCAGCGTTGGCGGAGGTTCTCGTGGTGTTATACTTAGACAATTAGCCCGACCGATTGAGGAAGTAAGGAGACACTTTTTCTTTCCTCAAAGTTGTGTTGGCATTTACATTCAGCCACAGCTTTTTAAAGCTAAAATTATTGTAAGGGGTTCACTCCATTTCATTAACAAAAAGCCTATTAATACACCGATGAGTTGGGGTAATTACTGACCACAAAGAAGGTGCCATGTCCTTCCTTTTGGATATTATTAAGTGTATGGTGGCAAAGAAATCTCCAATTGATGAAAGTCATCGTCAAATTAGTTTGGAAATCGTCTCCTTAGATGTTGGTAATGAACATTGAATCAGTCTTGCATCATATATGTAAATCTAACCTCATGCTAAACCAATTATACCTGTGTCACAAGTATCCATTTAAATGTATTGATAAGTACAATTGGCTTTTTGAGTGGGTTGCATTTGGCCACTCAACCATGGACATCTTCACGCCCACACCGTCTTTCTCGTATATTCAGTTATGCCAGTTTCTCAATTACTGTGCGAGGGGGCTGGTGCAAGTTGGCTATAAAAAAATTCACCATCATCCCACACAGAATAATTCTATGTGATGATATAAATCTGGTTTAATTATGCGATGGCGGGCAGGTTTTCCAGGCGTGATGAAAGGAGCGAGGTGTTCAGATATACCTGGAGAAGCGAGTTGGATGATTTAACACACAGCGGGAGCTTCAGAGTTAATCCTTAGAGTGTAAAAACTGAGTCAATTCTGAGCCAATGTTTATATAATTCAACTTTTCTACCCAGGTAGTTTTGAACTCATGATGTCCTAGATTCATATCAGGTGTTTCAGGGAACAAGCAGCACTGCTAGCTGCACATAACTCGTATATGATGGGATGTTCAGTGTGTGATAGCAGCTGGAAGTTACGATCCGTTTTGTCATGGGACAAATGAGGATCTCACTTTAGGATTGATGGCCCCTTGAGAGGTAAATACAGTCTGAATGTGGCATTTCTCTGGAACATACCCCCGTATACCTATAACTTGTGCTTTATGTGTTGTACAGATCTATGAAGCGTAGTATTTGTACACTTAGAGGGCCGGTAGATTGACATCAGGGCTGCAGAAGCCATGGATATAGACTGGACACCCACGTGGTTTGCCTGCACCTTGTGAATAAAATGCAACAAAATGGTGTGTACTTAAAGGATTGGCACCTTGCTCAAATCGTTATGATTTCTTGTAGACATAAAAGCGTCAGCCAATTGAAGTGAAATTAGTTGTTGGCCTATGTTTGCAGCCGTCTCTTTTTCGGACGACATATTTGGTGCTAATTTGAGACAAAAAGGCAAAATATCCAACGTCAATAACTATTCCTTTAATCCTAATTTACTTCCCACACATCGTTAAGCGTACTGCCGTTGCCGTGAGCAGATTTTGTAACATAACTAATACTTCCTTTTTTCACACAAAGATAAGATAAAATATCCAATATATTTTTCTCGTGAAAGAGATTAATTTGTGTACTTTTCTTGTTTAATTAGTCAACAGCTGCACGTTGTTCTCCGCCGACAACGGAGAAACAAACTATTATTTGATCCATCATAGTTCACACATTTTAATAACGTCTACGGGGAACTTATCAACATAAATAATGATAAGGCATCCTTTATAAACAGGTTTAAATTAGTGTACTACACACACACACACACACACACACATTTGTTTCTTAAGCTATTCCCAGTGTCACATGTACCGTATCGTGTACTGGAGCGAGGTATTGATTCTTTGTCAAATTAATGAGATTCAAAGAGAGCAAATGAAGATAATACCATGACAGGTACTCTTTGATATTTCTCTCACACACACGAACACACACACACACACACACACACACACACACAGGATTAGCTTTGTTACACCCCCAAAAGCACACACACCTCCGCTGTTGAGGACATCTCGATAGAAGATTACAGATGTTTGGCTTCATTATCTCACTGTCGGTGCTTTAATGCTTGTCATCGCGTTAAGGTACCGCAGATGAAGAATGAAAACATTATATAAGGGCAGTCATACGTACGAACCCACTTAGTATTTGGACTGATTTGTAGACGTCCTGGCGTTTCAAATACATCGTTTTTAATGTCCATTGAACCATTGTGTAACATATTTCATGAATCTGCAGTAGTTCTCGAAGCATTATCAAATCTCACAACGCTATTTTCATCTGTGCTTCTTCACCTTAAGATATCAATAAACCCTTGGCAGCACCCCCGCCGCTTCACCCTGCCGCTGCGAACACAGAACACCAGATTTCTATGCTCCGTCGACCCAAATCCAGCTTTGGAAAGCCTCGACTCCTACCTTTCCAATTCAGCTTTCTATATAACCAACTCATCCTCCTCCTCAAACTCCCACTCGGCCGCATAATCCATATCGTTTTGTTTCGCTGTTACGCCGATGACACCCCGCTGTATCTCCCACAGAAACCTGGTGATCTAAATAGCTGTTTCTATGGTGGTAGAGTACAGGACATCCTAGCGCTTGGGGGTATTAAGTTGTTTCGACTCGCAGTCCTTCCATAAGAGCATCGTTGTAAGCACACAGGGAAAGTTCAGGTCAAGAAAATCAGTTTGAAAGGACGAACCAACTAGTCATGAAAACCTGAGTGGAACAGCTTTGGAGAGTGAATCCCCAGCAGGTAGGTAACCTAGCTTAGCTTAAAGGCTGTCGACGAGTTGTTTTACTTGGGTTTCTCTTATATAACATGATAGTTAGTGACACGACGAGGTGCTTGTTGGCAGCTGTTCGAGACGTGATAGTGAAGAATTGTGTCGGCATTTGACCAAACATTTTGGACACGATAAGGATGATTAATATTAATCTAATAATCCAAATTCAATTCGCTGATGGCCAAAGCTATAGCCGAGTATAAATCCATTAGGGGCCGAAAATAATTATTAGGGCAGGTATTTCCTTGGTGTTGTGATTGCGGGGTCATTACGCTCCGCCTAATGAAACAAACCAGCGGAGAGCCTCCATCTCCGCTGCAGCCGTTATCATCGCCCTTCAGAGAATATAGAAAGGAAAACACTTCAGCGGTGGGCTAATTAAAACCGGAGAGGTCTGGATGAGAAGGCCAAACAACCCACACAGGTGGCGGCGTGTGTGTGTGTGTGTGTTTGCATTACTATACTTGTGGGGACCTACATCTGTTTACATAGTCACGTGTGGGGACTGGCTTCCCTTATGGGGACAAATTGGAGGTCCCCATAAGGGGGATCATTAATTTTAGGGTGAAGACTTGGTTAAGGTTAGGTGTGTTAGGTGTGTGTGTGTGTGTGTGTGTGTGTGTGTGTGTGTGTGTGTGTGTGTGTGTGTGTGTGTGTGTGTGTGTGTGTGTGTGTGTGTGTGTGTGTGGTGTGTGTGTGTGTGTGTGTGTGTGTGTGTGTGTGTGTGTGTGTGTGTGTGTGTGTGTGTGTGTGTGTGGCGGCAGCAATAATTCATGTTTTTCTTCTTCATATGTGTGTGTCAGTGTGGTACATCTGTGAGTGTGTGAGAGGCAGGAAAGGACAATGTGCGTGTGTGAGGAAGTGTGTGTGTGTGTGTGTGTGTGTGTGTGTGTGTGTGTGTGTGTGGGGTATACGATTGTTAGAGGTGCTTTCCATTCATTTTAATGGCATCAGCCTCCACTGCTGTCGCTACTTTCTGCAGACCGCTGACAGGAAGGACCTATCAGCTCTCATCTGACAGGACCCTGCTCAAATAGGCCATTGGTGCACCGTAATTAGTTCAAATGTCGAAGCCGGTGAATTATTGATGATTGGGGACGAGCTGGGAGGAAGACATTTCACATCAACTGTGTGTGTATGTGTGTTCTTTTAGCCGTTTCTTTTTAAAGGACAGCTGGTGCTCTGCGGTTCCCGCCACAAACACGAGTCTCTGGTGTTCAGGCCGCGAGAGGATGCTTTTGAATCAGGGCGGAGAGATATACTGGGGTAATAAAGGGAATAATTACGGAGAGAAACTGAGATATAATGTCTTGTTTTTCACAGAGAACAGCTGGGTAAGGAGAGCGCTACAGCTTCTTGATTTTACCATGTGAAAAAGGGATATCTTAGCGCTTGTTAGGAACAAAAAGTAAACCCAAGCACGAAGACAGAGGCTAATTCATGCTCCTGCCAGTCATTGGAGATAATTGCACCACCATGGCATAATAGCAGCCGAGGCCCAGTCATTACCCCCCTACGGCTCTATCTCAGGTACTTCGAGGGCTTTGCATCAGCTCCTGATTTTTCAAGAGAGACCTCTCAGATAGGAATGACAATGGACTTTCAATGGCTTATAATTATGCCACTTTCCTGCACAATTTCCTGGGCATCATTTGCATTAAGACTCATAAGTGTCCCATATGCTGCTGCTCTGCAAAGGCCCTTTTGATCAACCCCAGCACTGTGACATTTCCTGCGATGTCTCCAAACCCCTCGTTGTCCAACAGTTATCCGAAGCTGTTAATTAGATGGATCAAGTCCAGCGTGTGTGGCGACACGTGTGGTTTTTGTGACTGAGGTTCACAGTGTGCTGAGAGGCACCTTGGATTCATGGCATAACCCTTTTTTTTCAAGGTTATTCAACACGGCGTCCTGTTTGTCTTTAGAAAAAAAAATCATCCTAAAAGCAGAGAAAGGATGCTGGATGTTTGTGGAGCTGCTGGTCTGATTGGCTGGCATTAAACGGCAAAGGTAATACTGCCATCTAGTGTCCATACGGTGCTAAACAGCTGGAGCATCATGATATGAAAAGGGCTGCATTTAGAAACCTGTAACTCTGGGACAAACGGCTGAAAATACTCTCTTCCCAAACTGAAAACATCTCTCCTTGTTGTGCATCCTTGATGGAAAAGGAAACAGAGAATGAGTCATGATTTTAAAGTTAATTATGTACTTTAACTCGCTGCCTTATCCGCTGAAACAACAGCCTTTGTGTCTTGGACCTTCGCATTTGCACGTCTAAATATATGTTCCTGTCTTTTGATTTGCAATTAGAGCTTGGCTGGTGTTTTCCTTTCAGATGGCTCTTAATTCTGGGATTTGTTGCTCACAAAAGCCCCGCACATATCTCTTCCTCTCTGCGGATTTTGCGAGCAGTAGGCGTCTCTTATTCAGCTCGAGAGGTTGCTGAAAATAAATCATCACCCTCCCACCAGTGTGCGAGAATGTCCAGATGGTTGAATTTTCACTGACGTTCTCCCGCTGAATTTCCCCATTGTATTCCACGCTAAAATTAGAAGGTAATACTTGGTGAAAGCGCTGCGTTGGCTCTGAGGGTGCTGGTTAATTATCAGGAACGGGATTTATGTTCCACCCACGAATGAACCACCAATGCTGCATTGTGTGAGAGAGTATAAAGTCAAAAGACGAACCTTGAAAAGCCACTTGAGGTTTGGTGGAGGGACCGAACGGCAGGTTTCACTGGCAAACATCTTCGCCGCGTGTTTGTTCATTTAGCAAGAACAAAGTGCCCTCGAGGTACGTTCGCTAATAAAAGAAAAGGATTACGTAATTGCTGCAATTATCAAGAAGACACAAAGGAAGCTGGGATGCAGTGGTGGAAGTAGAAAAACTAGACTGTTAAAATACTCTGTTACAAGTAAGACCGGTACCTGCATATCTCAGCTTTAATTATATTTGAATTTGTGTTTACTCGTTGATTTCCGAGGTGAGAGAAGTACTCAGATCTTATAGTAAAAGTGAGAAGTATTCAGATCTTGTACTTGAGTAAAAGTAGAAGTAGGCCTACTCATATTGTGTACTTGATTAAAAGTAGAAGTACTCAGATCGTGTACTTGAGTAAAAGTAGAAGTAGGCTACTCAGATCTTGTGCTTGAGTAAAAGTAGAAGTACTCAGATCTTGTGCTTGAGTAAAAGTAGAAGTACTCAGATCTTGTACTTGAGTAAAAGTAGAAGTACTCAGATCTTGTACTTGATTAAAAGTAGAAGTACTCAGATCTTGTACTTGAGTAAAAGAAGTACTCAGATCTTGTACTTGAGTAAAAATAGAAGAACTCAGATCTTGTACTTGAGTAAAGGTAGAAGTACTCAGATCTTGTTCTTGAATAAAAGTAGAAGTACTCAGATCTTGTACTTGAATAAAAGTAGAAGAACTCAGATCTTGTTCTTGAGTAAAAGTAGAAGTACTCAGATGTTGTACTTGAGTAAAAGTAGAAGTACTCAGATCTTGTTCTTGAGTAAAAGTAGAAGTACTCAGATCTTGTTCTTGAGTAAAAGTAGAAGTACTCAGATCTTGTACTTAGTAAAAGTAGAAGTACTCAGATCTTGTACTTGAGTAGAAGTACTCAGATCTTGTACTTAGTAAAAGTAGAAGAACTCAGATCTTGTACTTGAGTAAAAGTAGAAGTACTCAGATCTTGTACTTGAGTAAAAGTAGAAGTACTCAGATCTTGTACTTGAGTAAAAGTAGAAGTACTCAGATCTTGTACTTGAGTAAAAGTAGAAGTACTCAGATCTTGTACTTGAGTAAAAGTAGAAGTACTCAGATCTTGTACTTGAGTTAAAAGTAGAAGTACCAGAGTGTAGGAATACTCTGTCACAGTAAAAGTCCTGCATTCAAGATGTTCCTCAAGTGAAAGTAGAAAGTATTCTCATCTAAATATAGTGAAAGACAGTGAAAGTAGTCGTTGTGCAGATTGGTCCATTTCAGAATAATATATATGATATGTTTTATAATGATTGATCATGAAAGTGTTCTCAGAGCTGGTGAAGGAGCAGCTAGTCTGAAGTACTTTGTAGACTGCAGGGTAGCTGGTGAAGGTGCAGCTAGTCTGAAGTACTTTGTAGACTGCAGGGTAGCTGGTGAAGGTGCAGCTAGTCTGAAGTACTTTGTAGACTGCAGGGTAGCTGGTGGATTTACTCCAGGTGGAACTAAAGTCTGATTCAACACTTGATTAGATTTCACATCCTTCATCCACATCTGTGAAGTAACTAAAAGTCAAAGTACACTATTAACCTCTGAATTGTAGTGGGGGTACAAGTACCTCAAAATGGTACAGTACTTAAGTAAATGTACTTAGTTACTTCACACCACTGGTTAATATATATTGTGCATTACCTAACAATCAGACTCTGAGAAGATGTCAAATAATATATTAGAGTATAAAGCAGCATAAAATTAAAACACTCAAGTAAAGTAACCTCAACGTTTTCTTACACACATTTCTCGAGTAAATGTACATGATACGACTGCTTCGATGTAAAAACCCAAACTAAATTAAGTATTCTGCTCGCGCCAAAGCCCAATGCATGCCTCATTACTCCCGTTAACGCCAGGGACACCGCAGCACCGCCTCCACTCACACTCTATTAGAGCTGTGGCTGTTTTAAACACGGCCTGCACTGAGAGCTGGACATGTAATGTAATCATCATTGTTAGTATCCTAAACAATTACTGGACTATATGTAAGCGGAGAGGCGGCAGGGATTGACCAGTGTGTGTGTTCAGTCGTGAGGAGAATGTTCTGTGGCGGGGTTTGACAAGTGATTGTTTTATCTTAAAACGCAGCGAGGGCTTACATTCAGCGGGGAATACATCCAATGTTATGAGGCTGGGATTAAACCATCTGCACGATTTGGCACTTCTTTTCATTTCTGCGTGCGCCGTGAGTTTTCCAGGCCAAAATTAAGGGCTTATGGTTTTGCACTGAGGAATGCGTTTTTTTAATGGGGAACTCGAGTGGAGTACTTCATGGGATCTGACAAGCATGCAAATAGGTAGCTTTTTGAGGCAACAAAATATAAATAAAACCCCCCAGGGATGAGGGATATCTTCGTGGAGATATGATATGGAGGATCATACTGTACCAGGGACTTGTTTGGCATGTTTAGGTCTCATTGCTGTGTTAAAAGCAGAATAATATTATGTAAGAAATGTCAGTTTGCTTGGACAAAAAACTAACAAACTAAAGGTCCCGTGTCACGGCCATTTCTACTGATCATATTTCCGTTGTTGAGGTCGACTAGAATAGATTTACATTGTGCAATGTTCCAAACTCACATTGGCTTCTCACAGCATCTCAGATAGTCTGTGTATTCACTGTCTGTCCTACACGGCTTGTTGGAGCTCCGCCCCCCCCTCCCTGTGAGCCCAGTGTGCTCTGATTGGTCGGGACGTTGCGAGGCTCGTTGCTCGCAGGTTTCCGGGTCGGCGATACAGCGAGAACAAGCGAAACTCATCCTGAGCACACACTCACTCACAGCCGAAGTGAAAACAACAAGTGTGGCTTGATGTTGAGAAAGAAAAAGGTTTCTAACGCTGTGAGAACGGGTCTGCGGAGAGCACTTCTCCACCCTCCCAACTCGGCTACTACCAGCGTTCAGGGAGCTCTCTGCAAGTTAATGGGACTCCCTGGTAGTTAGCCAAGGGGTCCTGGTGTGGGAGGGGCTCCAAGGATTGGTCCATTTGGGCCAATCCGGTCCTTTGTTGTTGATCTGGGAGTTCACACGTCACAGAACCCAGGAAGCAAACAATGGAAGAAGAGGAATGTCCAGCGAGGCGTTCTGGGGCAGCAGACAGGTCTCTCTGAGTTAGAGCTTTACTCGCTGCAGGGTGCACTTTGAGGGTTTGTGACTGCAGACCGTTCACATGCAGAAGCTTCATAACAACAAGGGGACGGGGGATAACCGGAAGAGCATGGCATGGGCCCTTTAACTAGCTTTTTGGAGCTTTACACGACTTCCTCTGCACATGGTATGCATTGGAAAAAGCTCAGTCGTCATCTCAGGTTTTATTTATTTTTTAACATTATCCATTGTGATCTCAGAGGAAGAACACGGGTTGTCGTTCAAAGCCCTGGGAAAAGCTAGTATGTAGACATTGAGTGTTGTCTTAAAGCTATAACGTCTGAAAACAGGTCAGCAACCATGTTGGCGCTTTTAATAAGAATACAAATAAAATTAGGTTATTGGTTCCAGCTTCTCAAATGTAGATATGTCTTTGTTTATCTCAGTCTTGTAGCATGGTACACTGAATATCAAAGAGATGTACAGATTTATTTGATCTTAATCCATTGAGTATAATCTGTGGGTCAGTAGATAATTCAATTAACCGTCATTTGCAGCCCTATAACTTTAAACCGAGACGAAATATATAAAAGCAATAAAAAACTAATTCTCCCATTGTCTACAGGCAGTGTGTGGCGCAGTGGAGTGTGCGTATAGGTGGTCACAGGTTGAAACCCCGATTGTCCACAGTATTGAGTATGTAAGTCGCTTTGGATAAAAGCATCTAACAAGTGTCATGTAATGTCTACAACACAAACAGAAGTCACTTTTACACCTTTATTTGGGCTCCCAATACACAAATCGAGGATATGTTCATCAATACAGAGTCTGCTTTAGATCCCATGACACACTGAATGAGGAAGGTCTGGACTGATGCGATAACTACAGTCCTATTTACACATTCTTATTTTAGAGATTTTCTGGAAGATAATAACATTTATCATACTGTATAGCGATTGACAATCACAAGGCCCTTTTTGTCATGTTTAGTCTATATATCTTAAATGCACTTTCACAGCAGATGTAACGTAAACTTCGTTTGTGGCTCTATAATGAGTCTGCACATTAAGTTCAGGTGCGGCCTTAGGAGTCCCGATAAACAGCAAATAGACATGTTTGTTTTTCGTTTATTTTTTTGAGCTATTAATGCACTCTTTGAAAAGTAAGCAGACCATGTTTTCGCTGACGGACCCGGTGGAAACTGGGGGCGAGGCGGACACACGAGGTGCCGCCGCCGCCGCCGTCAGCAAACGGACGAGGTGATACATCTCCACAGATACAGGTGACAAACCCAAACGGAGGAAGATTCGTTCTTATATCAAAAAAGTTCAAGACCTGAGATTTTCAGTGGAACAAAATGTCTTCAACGTACGGGAAAAGAAAGAAAGGAAAAAGGACCGTTTGTAAACTGTCACGATGGCTGCGAACACTAGCTTCCCTTGTGTGACTTAAAACATGCACGAAAATCATAATGTCAGCTCGCGTTAAAAGAATGTTTAAAATCTCTATTTCAGCCGTAATTCTTTAAAACTTTTTTTTTTTGCAAGCTAGTAGAACACAGCTCTATGCATAAGATTTCACTTTTTTCTGACGGAGAATCATCAGTGTGTAGACACGACTGAGGGCGATGCAGATAACTTAAGACAAATAAAGTCATTCTTTAAAATTTCTATTAAACATGGTAATACCTTATTCTAGACAACACTGCGGACTCTCCGAGGGTTACAAGTTCATTCCTTGGGCACTTAGTAAAGAGTCCAGCATGTCGAAAGTGTCTTTGTAGTCGGTGTGTTGGCCGTTTGTGGTCAGCAAGCCGTTGGTGCCGTCGTGGCCGTGATGCTCCATCATCCTCTGGCCGCCTTCGGACGAGAAATGGGCCGAACCCGCTTTGGAGCTCCGGCTCTTGGACGAATGGTGGTGGTGGTTTCCGGCTTCAGAGTGAGGTCTTTTCCGGGAGGAAGAGGAGGCCCCGTCGGGAGCTCTTATCGATAACGAGGCGCTGTCTATTGTCCCCCGGGCGTTCCCGCTGAGGGCGTAAGGATGCGAGTGGCTGTGTTTCGAGTGGCGGTGATGCTCTTTGTGCTTGTCTTTACCGCCTGGCTCCGAGCCGCCGTGACGCTCCGACGAAACTTTGATTCTCATCTTGAGCTCGTCGCCCGTCGCCGCGCCGTTCTCCGCTAAAGAGTGAGGCAGCCGAGGCTTTTTCGAGCTGCTCTTCTCTCGTCTGCCGTCGCCCGACTGCCCCGCCTGCTGGGAGCGTTTCTTGTGGTGGTGCGAGGAGGTTTGGGGAGGTATGTACATGTCTGTGTTCGACTCGTCCTTTACGCCGTTCTGCGAGGTCACGTCCGTCGCCGCGTGTTTCTCTCGGTACTTTTCCAGAGTCAACACTTTCTGCGGCCGTGAAAAAGTGGCAGCGTTTGCATTGAGCGGCTGCTGTTTGCTGCTGGAGCCGCCGGCAGCTTTGTGTTCGTGTTTCACCAGCGTGAAGTCCGGCTCGGGGAAGTTGTCGTACCCGCAGCTCTTTGACTCGTCGCTCAGCGGCTGGTAGGAAGCGTAGGAGGCTGCGATGTTGTTGAGGGACGGCATGTCGGAAGAGTCGGAGGAAGTGGAAGGGAAGAAGGAGTTGCTGACCCCGGGAAGGCCATCCAAGGACGTCCCCTGGTACACACTGTCCACAGAAGAGCCATCCGACTTTGGCTTCTTAGCTGCTTGAATAGCCTGTAACAAAACAAGGGATTCAACATGAGATACTGAAGGTAAAAACTCCGAACCGTGAAATGGAGTTAAGTTAAGTATTAATGACGCACCCTCCAGTTTCGTATCCTCTTCAGTTTGCTGGGCGTCTTTTCAAGGATCTGAAGAAACTCGTGTGTGAGCTCTGACAAAGTTCAACAAGACAAGCATGTCAGTGATCTCTCCTCGATGCAACAAATGATAACACACCTTTGGGGCCTCATTCGCAGTGTGTATTCAAATGCTGTCTTTTTGGCCTTTGTATTGATTCAGTTTGAAGTATCCGGTATTTTTTGCACAGCTAAATAAGCCTGCAATAATATTACAATAATATATCAATCTTTATTTGTTTTATACATTTAAAACAACCTCAGTTGACCAAAGTGCTGTACAGGGAACACATACAATAACACAATGGGAGTAAAATAATACAAATACAAAGTACAAATACTTTGTTACTGTACTTAAGTACATGTTTCTGGTATCAGTACTTTACTCCACGATGACTTTTTACTTTCTACTTCTCACATGTTGAACTCAAATACCTGTACTTTCTACTTCTCACATGTTGAACACAAATACCTGTACTTTCTACTTCTCACATGTTGAACTCAAATACCTGTACTTTCTACTTCTCACATGTTGAACTCAAATACCTGTACTTTCTACTTCTCACATGTTGAACTCAAATACCTGTACTTTCTACTTCTTACATGTTGAACTCAAATACCTGTACTTTCTACTTCTTACATGTTGAACTCAAATACCTGTACTTTCTACTTCTCACATGTTGAACTCAAATACCTGTACTTTCTACTTCTCACACTTTGAACTCAAATACCTGTACTTTCTACTTCTCACATGTTGAACTCAAATACCTGTACTTTCTACTTCTTACATGTTGAACTCAAATACTTGTACTTTCTACTTCTCTCATTTTCCAAACAGCTGGTTCCTTTAGTCTGAATGTGTGTTGGTGCGTGATCATTATTCTTTAGAGTCACTGCGTGCCTATTGGTTGGAACACGATCCGTGTATCCATCACTTCCTGGTCTTCTCTAAAGAAGAGGGACCAATGGAAACGTTGTCATGTTGCCGTTGGTCACCATGGAAACATTCATTAGCTAACAATGACATTATTGTTCTATTAATATAAAGGGAGGTCAGGTACTCTTTAAAGCAGCTGCTAGCTATGGGTACTTTTTACTGAAGGACACTTCAAAGCCCTCTTCTACTTTCACCAGAGTATTTTTAAACACGAGTATCTGTACTTCTACTTGAGTAAAGGATGTGTGTACTTCTACTTGAGTAAAGGATGTGTGTACTTCTCCTTGAGTAAAGGATGTGTGTACTTCTCCTTGAGTAAAGGATGTGTGTACTGTTGCCAGCTCTGATTAAAAGCCAGTGCAAAGATGATGCACATCATGCGGCCCCTACCGTCCAGCAGCTGTAGCGTGACGCTGCGATCCACGTACTCCCACCAGTGTTTGCTGTCCGTGGACACGGGGATCTCCCAGTTGGACCACTTGCAGGCCAGGTGGATGCAGACGCAGGCGACCACAGTGGGTCTGTACTGCAGGCAGAAGGTGGTGAGGTGCAAACTGCAGAGGAGACAAAGACACGAGAGAGACGTACGACCGTCAGCTGCTGGTATTTCACACTAAACACACTTCATACACATACAGCCATCTTCTGTTCACGTCTCACACACACACCCTTACCTTAAAGTACTGGAACGTAAGATATTTCTATTTTGGCTAAGATATGTTCTTAAATGTAAGTATAAGACATCATATTTAGAAACTGTGTATAAATTGTGTTTTAAAAACAGTGTTTCCCGATCTCTTAATGAGCAACTCTTACATGAGATCTCTAATTACACCAAAGGGACTTCACAACGACACACCAAGGCTGAGAAACTCTGACGCTGGAAGCCAAAGACAAACGATTAAGGCGTTAAAGTTCTCTACGGTTAATGTTCTCTGAGTCCCAAACTCGACTGCAAACCGGCTCGAATGCACTGAAGCAAAACCAGTGGCAAAGGAAGTTAAAATAAGAGCCCGATTTCTTGCTCTTATTACCAACAAGACTGCATCCTCCTAAGCCAAAGTGCACTCTTTGCCGCGATGCAGAAATGATATGTTATTATAGGATGTGAAATAGCGTTATAAGTCAAAAGTTAAGAATGATATTCAATGGTTTTCCATCATTGCATAGCTTAGTCGTAGATCTCGTTTACTTTGAAGCCATTTGGCTTTGTATAATTGGCCATAATTCCATTGTTGTTAATAATACACAATACAATGTCCCCCAATACCGATGACTATCATCCCTTACGTTAATACTGTCATTATCAACAACTTGGGGTTATTACAATCACTGCCACTCAGTCGAGACTTCACTATGTGTGCATGCAGAGCCGTTAACCCCTCGTTAGTCCCCAAAATATCCAAATATGTCTGCCTCTCCAAAAGACAACACCCCACGTTACACATGCACTGCACCCCTGTGTTAGATCTGGCCACACAAACCGCACAGTTTGCAGTATAGTTTGGTGTTAGCGCTTTTAGGGTAGGGTAAAAAAAAGTGCACAAAAAATGTATAAAGAACTGTAAAACTATACTTACCAAAGCACTCTATAAGTTTAAGAATCTTTAGTGGCAATCTATATTCAGGCTACCATTTGAGAGTTCTCTTTTAGACATATGCACTCCGTACCAAACCACCTTGAGAGGTAGACGGCACCACTACACTCCACTTTGTGCATTCAACCCCTCTGTGCCAACACGGAGCCCTCGTACAATACACCGCACACAGCAGCCCGGACAGGTACTTCCCCACATTGGGGTTTCCCGAGATCCAGGCGCAAAAAGGGCGTTGGACACAGGAAGGGGGGCCCTGCAGGACAGGAAGCTATAGTGTGCCATGACAGTGCAAGAATGGGAACAGGATAATAACCTGTTGGTAGCCATGAAATAGGAAGTCTGTGCCAAATCCTTGCTTGCTGTAAGACAAGAAGAAAGTGGGTTTTTAGAGAATGAGACGATACTTTGAGATGGCATTTTAAATTAGCATTCATTTAAAACAGAAGACAGGCATTTTAAACAGGGATAAATGAGAGAAGTGTTACCTCGCACGAGCTGGGAACACCTCACAACATCAGTGTGTGGATGATCAACTGTTATTTCAAAACCTGCAGTGAATAGAAGATGTTTAACGAGGAGGATCGGCCACTGGTGTGAGCACACCGTCGGCAGAGATGTGGCGTGGATTCAACTAAAAGAATATTTCATGTCGAAGATAAGCGAGCACTCACCCAGGGTCTGCAGCACTATTGTTTCCAGTGCTACAAGCTCTTGTGTCTGTTGCTGGAATGCCTGAAAGAGACCAATCCATGCACAATTTTAAATCTGTTCAGCACCACATTTATACTGACGATCAACCTGATATGAAAGCACTGCAGGCGGTGGGGAGCGCTGTAAAGCACATGTGTCCAACTCGAGGCCCGGGGGCCAGATCAGGCCCGTGGTGGATTTAATTAAACCCGCAGGATCATTTCTAATTCCTATTGGATCTGGCCCGTCGGTATATTGCACCTTCACTCCATCCTGAGGGTCTCCTCCGCTCAGAGCCTGAGCCCACACATTGATGACCTCTCACCAGAGATGGGGACTCGAGTCGCACACACAGAGACTTCAGACTCGACTTGGACTCGTGTGTTGGGACTCGTGAACAATCATTGTGTTTTCTATTGTTGGCGTATTAAAGGTGGGGTAGGTACATTTGAGAGAAACCGGCTCGAGATCGCTAGAATTTGAAAATACACAACCGGAGATAATCTGCTAGAGGCTGCTACTTCCTCATAGAGCCCCTCCTCCAACACACACGAACGTGCACATGACCAATGAGGGCACGAGATAAGTTTGTGCCCAGATGGAAGGCTGACAGGCAGGCAGGCCATCCAGTTACTTTAGCCGGGCTCATTACGCAGACGTGCGCCTCTGTTACTACCTCGTAGTAACACCATGGCGACCGGCGGCACACCTGCGGCTGTACCGCTTGTAATTAGGTTCAACTACAAAAACTTCGAACAAAACGCCGGCGGCACCAACAAAAGGAGCGCACGCTGCAAAGTCTGCAATCTCAAAATCAAGGATGCTGGCGCAACAACGTCAAATTTCATCAGGCACTTGAAAACTCACCCGGAGAGGTCAGCCACATTGACGCATGGACGGTTAGCAAACATGTTTAGCTCAGCATCAGCTGTGTAATGCTAACTTAGCTTGCTGCTAGCTTTGTAACTGAATATTTGAAAAGATGAGTGAATGTTTGTTTACTGATTTCTGATTCTGAAGTGTTTTGCTTAGAAGTTGTTTGCATTTAGCTAAAGTGTGATGTTTGTCCTCATATTGCAATAGCCTGTTTAAAGTGATCATATAACAAACAACTCATCAGTACTGATACTGAATGCTAATAGATATAGGAGTGATAATAACACAGTACATGCTTTGAATGTCTTAGATATAGCTGAGCAGTATTCTTAACAGACTGGATAGCAGCAGACAATAGAAGGCTTATTACAACCAGAAGAGACATGAGACTTTTATTTTTTTAGAGACTTGAGACTTGACTTGGACTTGCAAAAAAAGACTTGTGAACATCTCTGCCTCTCACCCAAGATGAGATGCCAAGTATCTGAACTAGCATCAACCTGAGTTTCCTTCTGCACTTTCTTTCTCGAGACAACAGGGCATGTTTGCTTTTTTCCAAATAGTTTTGTTGAAGCTGTTGTCGGCCTGTGGGAAAATGTACTCATAAGAAATGACTCCTGAAAAGCTGCAGATAGAGCCGTGAGAAATGAATGCAGCTGATTATTTAATGTTTTATAGGCAATCATTGAAGCTTCGTTAGTTCCAGGTTGAATATGTGCAATAAGTTCATTTCAATACGTTCTGCAACATTGAACCAGTCCGGCCCCACTGTGTATTTGAGTTTGACACCCGTGCTAAAGGGTGGAGGAAGGGTGCTTCAAGAGCGATATACTGAAGCGTTCCAAAGCTTCACAACAACACTTTACGAGTTACTAACAATTGCATGAATGTTTACTCCGTGGTTCACTTACGTTGCTCTTAGGGTCGAGGGCAGGCTCTTGAGGGTTAATGTAGGCATGGGCTATTTTAATGACATGCTCCAGCTTTCTGGGCTGTTCCTCCACTTTGGCTGCCAGGAACAGCGTCGTCTGAGAAATAACCTAAACAGAAGAAGAAAGAAAAACCTCAGTCAGTTCTCATAGGCGGCACCAGCGGTATTTATAGCATCGGCGAACGCGGCGGTCGTACTTACATTTCTATGGAATTTGCTGAAGGAGTGAATCATATAAAATCTGTGCATATATACTATAGCAGTGTTGATAATCAATTGGGAGCTGGGTGTGCCGTTAAGGAATGAGACATGGTGATAATAAGGGCTACCAGTATTAGTAACCATGCAATATATATATCACTTTATAATTATGATGTGTACTGCCTGTTATCTCTTAGTTAAGACTATTCAACTTCTGTAACACAATCTGTAATAACTGTGCAATAATATTTTCACTATCTACTTCTACATGCTAATTTTAATTTTAAATACTGTTGCTTGCTGGTGTCCACTTGGATTGTTAGTTTTGTAAATTGTGTTCATGCCTCTTCATTAATATTGTGCCTTTTTACTTTTGCTGAGATAATTGTCTACATCTTGACGAATAACAGCTTTTTTCTATATAAATTGTTGTTTTCTTACTTACTTGAAATCCTCTTTACCTGTGTGTGTGTATGCATCATATACACCAAAACAAATTCCTTGTATATGTAAAGCTACTTGGCATGAAAGCTGATTGTGATTACAGATATCATAAGACACAAAGCTAACAATGGACTGCAGTAAGAAGAGACACAACAATAGCTAAGCTAACTAGCAGGCAGGCCTTCACGTTTCCTGCAGGCTGAATATAAACACTTTGCAATCCGATGTAAACAACCCTTAAGAAATCTGTAAGTAAAAGATTTTCCGTCTGTTTTGATTGTCCAAAAAAACCCGACTTTTAACACGTGTTGCGGTTTGGGTGTTTCTTGAAGCTAATGCTAACAGGAGCTAACACCACTGGGCCGGTTATCCTGGAGGGTTTTTTTTTGTGGAAGGATACACGTTGAGTCTCTGGCCGATATCTTGGATTAAATTGGCCGCTTGTTGCCGGTAAGAGAGCTCCCGGTCGCCCTCGATTCCCGTGCGTCGGGACGGCGTGTTGTCCAGCTGCTCCCGGGAGAAGATCCATTTGGTGGAGGGTCCCCGGTGCACCGCCATTACGCTCCCGCAGCCAAGACGGTGCTAGCATCGGGAGGGAGTGAGGGGGCACCGGAAGGACGAGATGGGGTTTACCGGTGGACTGCTTTCTGCACAGCGCACCCAGGATGCTGGAGGTGCAAAGAGCATCGAGTGTTTTTACTCAAGAACAACAGAAATCAGAACCACAAACAGCAGTAAAGTGCACAGTGATGTTTAGTAATACATCTGACATTATGTCCACTAACAGCAGCATAAGGCAGCATAGACATTACAAACAGCAGTGTACATTAAAACCAGGTGAGATCCGGTGTAGTATAATGCAGAATAAAAGTTGTGGACAGTTTTAGTCATTTTCACTATAGCAATAAGGGCTGAAATATATAGTTTAGCGGGTTCACTTGTGTACTGCCCCTTAGAAATAAGAGTTTATTATTATTAACGTCTCTCTAAAATTGCAGATTGCAAATATTTGAACAATATAATTAAGACTATCCAGCCCAACGTTGTGCATTACAGTATGTTGTTAAGGCTTCCCAATCAATTGAAGTCTAAAAACGTCTTTATTACCCTAATTTAAATCATCACATTTGACCTATGCAAGCATGTACAATGTGTTGCCACATGGTGGAGCATCTTCTCCGCATTGCTCTCTTTCTGCCACTAAAGGGAAGCAGAGAACACACATCAAGTACACTCTGCACCAAGCGATCTAACAAAACAAGGAACCTGTGAAGTGTACATACTGTATAAGCAGTCTAAATGAACTACATGCAACCAATAGTCTGTCATTAAATAGTTAAGTAAATCCATTGGGAAAAGTCATTTTACGCAGAGAAAACAAATGTCTGCTTATAACACATCAATGCATCCACATCAATGCAGGACTGTTGGTGATGATGAGGATGATGATGAAAACTCCTCTTCACCCTCTGGGGTCAACAGGTAATTAGAGTCCAGGTGTTGGTATTTCACGACATCACGAATTTACCCAGAAGGGACGCTTTGGAATTGTTGTGAATATTTTTCGATGGCGTTTCCAACCAGAGAGCATCAGGGTTGTCAGCGCAACGCCTTCAAAATAAACAGATAGACAATGACTGTAATCAAAATAAGGCATAATTGAATGAAACACATCGCATTAGCTATAAACCTGTCTTAACCTGTGTATTTCAGCCCACCAATACAAATAATGGCTATTAAATCAAATGACTTACAAGTTAAAGTTATGCATTTAAAATGTGCAGCATCAGCCTAAATGACTGGTGTTGTAATGTAATGAAAAAGCAGGTGGATACTTTAGTGAAGTTCCCAATGTGCAGCCTACAACCGCGTTTTCGGTTAAATACAAATAAAAGTCAGCACTTTTTGTCTCATAACGGTGCTGACAATGCAAGCCTTTACAGTATGTCCAAATCAAAAGAGCATGGACACGTTGTGTTTCCTTCAGGTGCACAGCACTGCTTTGTTTTGAAACAACCATCTGTTAATTTCCGGTTTTGCTTCACCTCACAGTCTGCAGTTTTGCGCATCTGGACCTGGCGTCTCCCTCCCCTCTCTGTCTCTGGGTGTCTCCCCCGTTGAAAGCCTGCACTTCTCGCCCAGGTGAAACATTTTTGGCGTGCGTAATTGGAACCGCAACGTGTCCAGAAGATGACGGACTCCACACCGGCAGAATCCACCGCCGTTTCGGACCCGGTTGTTGTGGAGAACGGGCAGTGCGAGAAGGAGGAATCCCCGGAGCAGCAGCAGCCGCAGACAGACACTGAAAGTCGGGGAGAGGGTCTCAAGATGGACCAGGAGATGAAGATAACAGACAGCTTGGACGACGGAGGTAGGCGGTGGGATACATGTTAACAAATAATGGTGGAATAAGTAATATTATTATTGTCAAAATACTTCATTAAGTTAAAGTCGTGTACTCAAAATCTTACTCAAGTAAAAGTATTAGCATCAATATATTTGTATTTGTGGCAATTCTAGATAATATTTTTGCATCAATAGCTTTTTACAGTTGGGATTGATTTTGTATGAATTAATTAAAATTATTTTGTGAATTAAATAGTTAGTCCACTAGTTACATTTTCTAGACATTTTGTTAACATTATAGGACATAGTTACTGGATTTTCCGTGGAAAAATTTAAATAACTTGTGTTTTAATTGCACACAAATCATTTAGTAGTGTAATAAAATAATAATTATGGACTGATTTGGCTGTTACCCCTTGCACCAAAATCAATGTGTAGCTGAGGAATGTGATATGTCTTGACAGCTTTTGAATGCATTGCCACGAAGGCTGGTTCCGATATTTCCCTCGGGGTGTTTATGATCCCGTACCTTAATGACAGTACCATCATCTCCTGTGTTAAATGCAGATTAGCTAAATCATAGCTGTATAAACTCTATAGTGATATATATTTCATAGATGACTCACAATCCCTCTTACATATGATTTAAGTCAGTTTAATGCTTATCAGTTCGGTATTAGGGAAGAGGAAAATATGTATTATGTGATGACGTTGAATATTGTCATAATGATATTAACTGTGATAAACTATATATTAACGTTTACTACCAATACTGCTTTCTGCAAAAATACAACACTCTTTCATAATACTAAATAAATGTGTATTGCACAAGTAGACGTCGTAGTCCCTCTCTGAGTCGTGTGTTGCTGTCTGCAGGTCTTCTGGAGAGCAGCATGCGTCTGAAGCCTCACGAAGCTCAGAGCTATCGTAAGAAAGCTCTCTGGGTGTCCTGGGTCTCCATCGTGATCACGCTCATCCTGGCCGTCGTCTCTTTCAGTGAGTAACGCTCCCTGCTGCTCGGTTCTTCAGCTGAAGGACGGGTTTGTTATTTACCGGCATCTGATAGGCTGACTAAACAACTGCACTTAAAACACTGCTTTGACGTCCTTCAAACTCCCATGGCTTCCACTTCAAATGTCAACTTCTCTCAGGCAACAAAGCCACAGGAAGCGTTGGTGCTGTTCAAGAGTGTGAACTTGACCTTGGGTTTTATTTCTGTCGGAGGAAGAAGAAGAAGTCCTGGTTTCGGCATAGATAAGATGAGTCATTCATTGAGGGGAGGAAGGGAAGAATTGGGACGTTGTTCAGACTTTGACATCCCTTATTTTTCATATCTCTGCATGTCAAAGGCTTGAAGTGATAGACTTTGTAGATCTAACTCAGGCTGCATGTTGTTTTTCTCTTTGTTGGCACTTGACACACTTGAATCTGTGTCAGATATCTTTGATAAATAGGCAAAATGTTAATTTGGATGAGGATTATTTTAGATATTCTCTAAACCTTGTCTTATTTATTCACATGACGATGCTTCTTCCTCTGCAGGGAATACAGAGCAGGGCTTTGACAGATGACTTTGTAGCTGCAGTGTAGCCTCACTATTTTTCAGAGATTGTAAAGATATAGTTGTTCTTCATGGACTAATATAGACCTTAAAGGTGGGGTAGGTAAGTTTGAGAAACCGGCTCGAGATACACTTGTTGTTATATTCCAAGGAATGCTCTGAACATCCCGATAGCGATGAATATCTGAAGTGCTTTGACAAAACATCCATAGAGAAAAGTCATCCGTGGAAGCCGTGGCGCTGTAAAAAGCTCGACCAATCATCTGCCTCGGCCCGGGTAAAGTAACTGGATGGCCTACCTGCCTGTCAGCTTTCCATCGGGGCACAGACTGATCTCGTGCCCTCATTGGTCATGTGCTCGTTCGTGTGTGTTGGGGGAGGGGCTCTGTGAGGAAGCGGCAGATTTTTTCCGGTTGTGTATTTTCAAATTCTAGCGCACTTGAGCTGGTTTCTCCAAAACTACCTACCCCACCTTTAAAGATTGCAAACATGTCTCTTTACTGAACATATGCATCAGACATTTATATCCACATCATGCCCGCTCTCACTCATAAATGAAACGTGGCACTGCTTGCAAATGAGCTGCAGAAATAAGCAGAGTTGAACGAGGCAGCAGCAGCAGCAGCAGTTCTAGTTAACAGCGTCTTTACTCAACACACACACACACACACACACACACACACACACACACACACACACACACACACACACACACACACACACACACACACACACACACACACACACACACACACACACACACACACACACACACACACACACACACACACACACACACACACACACACACTTGTTTCACTTCGATTCTGACACTCGGGAGAAGAAACAAACAGTTAGTGAGAAATACCAGTGGTTCAATAAATGAATCAGGCTGGTTTGAGAAGGAAATTAAGATTTAAATTGGATTGGCTGACCTCGTGGGTAGAGTCAGTGCAGCGAGTTGCTGTTGGAGTGAAGCCATCTTGTTTTTAGAAATCAGCCCCTCTTCCTGAGCCCACTTCCTGTCTGTGATAAAGTCTGGGCAGGTCCGTCTCAGCTTCCTTCTGTTATGTATGTTCAACTGTGTGTTTAATTAACCCCTTAAGACCCAAGGCGTTATGTACATTAGCTACAGCATTTGGCAGCACCCTCCTACATGCAACATACTAGACGTACAATAGTGGAAGAGACTTAATGGGGCTAATATACAGGTGTGTGTACTTCACAGAGCTATAAGTAGACCGACACAGATATATTGGTTAGTTGTTGAACATTAGAATTACCTCCAACTATTTTAATAATCAATTCATTGGTTTGGTTCATTGTTAAGAAGAAAAGCTCAATATTCTCTGATTTCAGCTTCTCTAATGTAAATGTAAGGTTTTTTCTTTACTCAATTATAACATTAAACTGGATGTCTTAATGTTGTGGACTAAAAAAGGTGTTGGACGGTAATTGACATGTTTATATACCCAACAACTAGTCAACTAGATGCACTATGAGCTTATCGTTGCTGTGCGGATTCTACTTCTTATTCCACCTGCAACTTCCTGTGTAATATTATAGTGAGCAACATTTATTAGCAAACAAGCAACGACAAACCTCCTGTTTGGCAACATGTGTGAGAGTCGTGTTGTGAACCAGCTGTTGGCACACTGCGTGTTTCTATAAGGAGCTTTTGCATTCGGGGACATTGTAAACTGAGTAAACACGGTAAGACATCATTCAAAGGACGAAACGAATGGACTCAGGCGGTAGAAAGTACACAGAGAAAGCAAATATTAAAACCATTACTCCGTCATTGATGTCCTGAATAAAAACAAGGTATGGGTTTGACTCTTAATGGCTATATATGTGTTAAAAAGAATATGAAAAGTGCCTTTATGCTATCTAGAGCAGAGCAGTAGAAGAAATCTATTTTCATAATGGATTAATCGCTCATTTTTCTAGCAAAAACGTCAGAAAATGCCTTAATATATGATATTAAAGGCATCATATATTAAGGCATTTTACATTGTAGCTAACGTACATATGACTAATGACAATCCAAGATAATTAAAAACCTTGTATTTTGAAAAACTGACGTGGACATTTCCCACAATTTTTAGTTTAGAATATAATTAACAGGTGAATCAGCAATGACAATAAGTGCTATGTGTCGCCCTAATGGCCTCGTTAAACTATCAAAAAGGACAAGCCGGAAATGTTCTATCTATAAATCACTGATCACTTTCATTTTATTATTAAAGGAAATGGAGCATTATTTGCCTTCTTGCTGAGTTAGATAAGAACATTGATACGACTCTCATGTCTCTACACTATACGCACAAGCTATTAACGTCAACACAACAAGCTATGAAACATATCTTCGTGATGAATTATCTTAAGCTGCTCCCTGTTCGCTCTGCATGATGCCAGCGTTAAAGCTACACATCTTGTAGAACATTCTCATTAAGACGCCTTCTTTAGCACACAGAGAGAGAGTGTGTGTGTGTGTGTGTGTGTGTGTGTGTGTGTGTGTGTGTGTGTGTGTGTGTGTGTGTGTGTGTGTGTGTGTGTGTGTGTGTGTGTGTGTGTGTGTGTGTGTGTGTGTGTGTGTGTGTGTGTGTGTGTGTGAATGGGATCGAGGGCAGGCAGGTGCAGCTTATCACATAGATGTTACAGTGGGAAAAATAGCATGTGTATGTCACAGAAGAGAGAGGGGATACTGTTGCTTTGAAAGAGCCCAGGGGCCTGTACTACGAAGCCGGTTCAACCTAACCTGGATATGTTCGAGTTAGCCGGTTGGCCTAATCCAAAACATACGCGCTGTCGTGATGTCCTTTAATTCAGCCTGAACTGGACAGTCTATTTGTATCAGGAGGCTGTGGCTAAGTGGATAGTACGATGGACTTCGCATCAGGGGATAGCAAGTTCGAATCCCACTGCATGTCGTTGTGTCCCTGAGACACTTCACCCCAAATTGCTCCTGTGGGGATTGTCAACAGTACTGAATGTATGTTAGTCCATCCATCTTCTCCACTTATCCGTGGTCGGGTCTCGGGGTATCAGTTCCAGCAGAGAGCCCCAAACGTTCCTTTCCCCTCATCAACCAGCTCTGACTGGGGGGTCAAGGCGCTTCCAGGCCAGAAGAGATATAATCCCTCCACCTGGTCCTAGGTCTACCCCTCGGTCTCTTCCCAGCTGGACGTGCCTGGAACACCTCCTAGGGAGGCGCCCAGGTGGCATCCTAACTAGGTGCTCGAACCACCTCAACTGGCTCCTTTCGACGCAAAGGAGGAGCGGCTCAACTCCGAGTCCCTCCCGGATGACTTCTCACCTTATCCCTAAGGGAGACACCAGCCACCCGGCGGAGGAAACCCATCTCGGCCGCTTGTATCCGCGATCTCGTTCTTTGGGTCATGACCCATCCTTCATGACCGTAGGAACGAAAATGGCCCGGTAGACAGAGAGCTTTGCCTTCTGGCTCCGCTCCCTTTTCGTCACAACGGTGCGGTAAAGCGACTGCAGTACCGCTCCCGCTGCTCCGATTCTCCGGCCCATCTCACGCTCCATCGTTCCCTCACTCGAGAACAAGACCCCGAGATACTTGAACTCCTTCACTTGGGGTAAGGACTCATTCCCTACTTGGAGTGGACAGTCCATCGGTTTCCTGCTGAGAACCATGGCCTCAGATTTGGAGGTGCTGATCCTCATCCCAGCCGCTTCACACTCGGTTGCGAACCGATCCAGTGAGTGCTGAAGGTCGCAGACCGATGAAGCCATCAGAACCACATCATCTGCAAAAAGCAGTGGTGCAATCCTTAGTCCACCGAACTGCAGACCCCCCCCCCCACGACTACGCCTCGAAATCCGATCCATGTATATTACAAACAGGATTGGTGACAAAGCGCAGCCCTGGCGGAGGCCAACCCTCACTGTATGTTAGTCACTTTGGATAAAAGTAATGTGATGAACCAAACTGAAGCAGATTAGAAGTAGAATCAAATCAAATCAAATCAAGTTTGACTTATATAGCACATTTATAAACGATTTTTGGTCGAGCCAAAGTGCTGTACATGTAATAAAAATAGCCTACAGTCGAGACACTTTACCGCAAATACAACAGCACAGATTGTTCAGAATATCAGTACGAGAAAAACGACACCCTCTATCCTTAGACCCTATGTCCTTAGGCCCTCTGTCCTTAGACCCTCTGTCCTCAGACCCTCTGTCCTTAGGCCCTCTGTCCTCAGACCCTCTGTCCTCAGACCCTCTGTCCTCAGACCCTCTGTCCTTTGACCCTCTGTCCTTAGACCCTCTGTCCTTAGACCCTCTATCCTCAGACCCTCTGTCCTCAGACCCTCTGTCCTCAGACCCTCTGTCCTTAGGCCCTCTGTCCTTAGGCCCTCTGTCCTCAGACCCTCTGTCCTTAGACCCTCTGTCCTTTGACCCTCTGTCCTCAGACCCTCTGTCCTCAGACCCTCTGTCCTCAGACCCTCTGTCCTCAGACCCTCTGTCCTCAGACCCTCTGTCCTTTGACCCTCTGTCCTTAGACCCTCTGTCCTTAGACCCTCTATCCTTAGACCCTCTGTCCTCAGACCCTCTGTCCTTAGGCCCTCTGTCCTTAGGCCCTCTGTCCTCAGACCCTCTGTCCTTAGACCCTCTGTCCTTTGACCCTCTGTCCTCAGACCCTCTCTCCTCAGACCCTCTGTCCTTAGACCCTCTGTCCTCAGACCCTCTCTCCTCAGACCCTCTGTCCTCAGACCCTCTGTCCTTAGACCCTCTGTCCTTTGACCCTCTGTCCTTTGACCCTCTGTCCTCAGACCCTCTGTCCTCAGACCCTCTGTCCTCAGACCCTCTGTCCTTAGACCCTCTGTCCTCAGACCCTCTGTCCTCAGACCCTCTGTCCTCAGACCCTCTGTCCTTAGACCCTCTGTCCTTAGACCCTCTGTCCTTAGACCCTCTATCCTTAGACCCTCTGTCCTCAGACCCTCTGTCCTTAGGCCCTCTGTCCTTAGGCCCTCTGTCCTCAGACCCTCTGTCCTTAGACCCTCTGTCCTTTGACCCTCTGTCCTCAGACCCTCTGTCCTCAGACCCTCTGTCCTTAGGCCCTCTGTCCTTAGGCCCTCTGTCCTCAGACCCTCTGTCCTTAGACCCTCTGTCCTTAGACCCTCTGTCCTCAGACCCTCTGTCCTCAGACCCTCTGTCCTTAGACCCTCTGTCCTCAGACCCTCTGTCCTTAGACCCTCTGTCCTTAGACCCTCTGTCCTTAGACCCTCTGTCCTTAGACCCTCACAACGTACAAGGAAAAACTTCCGGAGAAACCCCACAGTTTAAAGGGAACATGGAGAAACCTCAGGGAGAGCAACAGAGGAGGGATCCCTCTCCCAGGACGGACAGACGTGCAATAGATGCCGTGTGGAAATCCAAGAGATAATAAATGTTACAGCATACAGACCGAATGTTAGGAAATGCATGTGTCTGTAAGAAGAAGATGAATCCACGAGGATGTCAGCTACAATCCTGAGGAAGCCATCAGGGAAGCAGCAAGACGAGACCCGAGGCAGGACCGCAGAGACAGGTTCAGCCACGACCCGAAGTCCACGACTTAATCCAGAACTCAGGATAGAGGATCGAGGACACAGGACTACAGCAAGAGGATCAGCCTCGACTCCGGATCCCGGCGTAGATATAGATACAAGACAAGAAAACATTTGTTTGGGTTAATCGGAACAAGAGAATACACGGACACAGACAGACAGACGGAAGAACAAGCACTCCCTTAGGACAGGTTGAGGGCAAAGGGTAGCGGCACACTGAGGGAACAAGGTCCCCACTGGAGCTGGTGAGAGATAGGGAGGTACGCTGTGTCTAAAGTTGTTATGTATGTAATCAGCCCTCTCTGCAGCTTACAGAACAAGGTGCTGTTCCAGCAGCAGAGGGAGACTAACAGCATCCGTCCACCAAGTGTACACAAAAATATGGTTGGCAGTGATTTGCATAATGCAGCTCCAGAAACAGCCAATGAACAGGCAGAGCTCAGATGGGGTTGTATCTTCTGTACTCCTGCGATTCTTGTCAGATGAGACAAGGAGGGAAGAGGGGGGGGGACGGAGGAGATATCATGTGTGTGTGTGTGTGTGTGTGTGTGTGTGTGTGTGTGTGTGTGTGTGTGTGTGTGTGTGTGTGTGTGTGTGTGTGTGTGTGTGATAGCCCGCTGCGATGCTAGAGCTCCGTCTCTGCTGACACCCACCAAGCTTTCTCGGGAGCCAATTAGCCGTCGCTGGGCTCCGCTTTGAAGAGCCGCAGCAGATTCATTTACACACAACTTCTTGTCTCTGCTCCGAATGAAGGAGCTAGGAAAGAGGGGAAGGAAAGAGGGGGTGAGAGAGGAGCAACATACATTTCTAGATGATCTAACCACCAGCTTATGATGTTCACGCGCAGGTCGGTGAGGTTTCCATGTAAAATAAGACCTCTACCAGCTGGAAAGTTTCATAACGTTGCATGAAATAACTTCCAAGATAAAAGCTATCAAGTCTCTGTGTGGCTCTCTGAAGATTATAGCAGATACTTTTGTATTTTACTTTGAAATTGCATCTTTTTTTACCTTTCTGTACATACATGCATGCTCAGTTAATGACGTGTCAAAGCCCTCCATGTGTGAACAGAAAAAGAGAGCCTCGTCGCGTCACGCAGCGTCCTTGTTATGTCAACTCTAGCCGATGCGTGAGATCTGGTTCCTCCCTTTCCATGAACATCTATCGATTTGTATTTGCTTGTCTGTCACCGCACTGAAATAACGTCTTGTGTGTTAAAGCAGGGGTCAACTGTGCCTCGATGTGTCAGACGTATTGCTTCCATCTCTGCAGATCTCTCATATTACAAAACAACGCTCACAATCTCATCTGTATTCAGGGGTTGTTCATGTGAGCTGGAGTGTGCTCGAAAGCACGAGCACAGGCAGCATTCATCTGTTCTCATTGCGGCCTGGGGAAGGGGAGGATTGCACCTTGGCTGATTGTCGGTGAAACAATAAAGAAAGGAGAGGGAAAGGAGATTGGGAGGCTTGAGAAGGAGGGGAAAGGAGCTAGGAAGTGGATACAACTATGATGTTGCTTTTGTTGCATCAGAAATAATATTGAGAAGCGAAAGGGAAGTGTTTGTGCAGGCAGGCTGAGGCGAGTCTCTGGCCCGAGCGCCGCGAAAAATAAACCTGTGAGGAAAGGGTTCCTCCCCGCCATCTATGCATGCATGCTCACAATTAAAACACTCAGTCAATAAAAGGTTTGCTGCATTAACGATACGATCTGATGATTTGATCCATCACTGCAGTATGAAGGAGGGGTCTGTCAGCTGTTTTGATTTGTTTGTATGACATCCTTATCCTGGTGTCAGTACTTTTGTAAAGCACTTTGAATTGCCTCGTGTTGAAAAGTGCTATATAAATAAACTTGCCTTGCCTTAATTTGTCTTTGGTGGGAAGCATGCGTCAGGTAAACACTACTGAAGATAATGAATGAATAGCTGAGTATTAATAATCTTTTATTAGTAATATTACTTTCTTTTCGGATTTGTCAACTCTTATGTAGTTAAAGGTGGGGTAGGTACGTTTGAGAAACCCGCTCGAGATACACTTGTTGTTATATCCAACTGGTAACTGGATGGCCTACCTGCCTGTCAGCCTTCGATCGGGGCACACACTCATCTCGTGCCCTCATTGGTCATGTGCGCGTTCGTGTGTGTTGGGGGAGGGGCAGACTTTCTCCGGTCGTGTATTTTCAAAATTCTAGCGATCTCGAGCCGGTTTCTCAAACTTACCTACCCCACCTTTAAGTGCTTTAATGTGGGGATATATACCTGGGACCAGACTACATTTTGTAACGTAAAAAGATGACTGAAATGCATGACTTTTATAGGAAGAAGTGGTGATTAAAGGTGGGAAGAATATGTGTATGTTCCCCCTTTTAAAATTCAGCTTTTTCTACTATTAATATGTTTTGATTGAACCCAAACTGCCTACTTTCGTTTAACAGTGTGTCTTTATTGTCTTCCCAGCTGTGTCCATCATGCGCCACAGTGCTTCTGCTTTTGCATTTGCTGTAAGTCAACTTTAAAGTCTCCTCTTCACTTTAGTTACGCACACTTTAAGTTGTAGGGTAAAATAAGAGAATCTGAAACTGTTTTATTTTGTTTTCTCTCTGCAGTTTGATGCCTCCCTGGATGTGTTGTCCTCTGCTATAGTACTGTGGCGGTACAGCAACCCGTCAGCGGTCCACTCTGCACACCGCGAATACCTGTGAGTACAAAATAATACATGTTACCCGTCAAATCCTTGTTTGCTGTAATCTAGGGTCGAGCTAAGTACATATGACCCCTGACATTATCAGGCAGCTGGACATAACTGGTACCCACATCATTTATATTTGAGGCATAAAACCCCGCTGTAATAACGAGGTAATTACTTGATGGCTTGCCTGCACCGACGGCACCTACATCAAAACTGACTAAATATGTAATTCATCTTGCAGAATGTCATACAAATATATTAAATACATGTCCAAGAAGTAAATATATTGTGTGACGGCTGTCTTTCGATATATTGTGAATTCTGTGTTTTAAAATCCAATTTAAAGACTTGCAGACCATGCAGTTGTTTTAGGCTTGACCATATGGTTTCATTACACCTGTGATGATGATACATCCTATATATGTGATGTAATTGTGTGTGTGTGTGTGTGTGTGTGTGTGTGTGTGTTTTGGCATTTTTTTAAAACTGAAATTACTTTGACAGCAATAACAAAAAACAACAGCATCTGTTACCGAATGAATCACATGAAACTTACTGTCAGAGCATCTGGTAGATTCAAACAGTGAGTCACACACACACACACACACACACACACACACACACACACACACACACACACACACACACACACACACACACACACACACACACACACACACACACACACACACACACACACACACACACACACACACAATAGCGTCATCTGTGTGTTTGTCCTACAGCTAGTGAGAGGAGTACTGACAACCAGAGAATCAATATTATTTTTTATTTTTTTCGTCTGCGTTTGATGGGGGGGGGGGGGGGCATATGGCTCAATAGGGATGCTCAGGTACAGAACGGTTGCCATGGTAACAAGCTCAAGGTTGTCAACAAAAGCACCGTGATACAAAAGGTGGCATTTAAATATAAAGGGGCTCTATTCTGCTGATGTTCAGGTGTATATCAGTGTGTAGTGTCTCTACTTTAAAGAGTCCTCTCCTGCTGATGTTCAGGTGTATATCAGTATGTAGTGTCTCCACTTTAAAGAGTCCTCTCCTGCTGATGTTCAGGTGTATATCAGTATGTAGTGTCTCTACTTTAAAGAGTCCTCTCCTGCTGATGTTCAGGTGTATATCAGTATGTAGTGTCTCTACTTTAAAGAGTCCTCTCCTGCTGATGTTCAGGTGTATATCAGTATGTAGTGTCTCTACTTTAAAGAGTCCTCTCCTGCTGATGTTCAGGTGTATATCAGTATGTAGTGTCTCCACTTTAAAGAGTCCTCTCCTGCTGATGTTCAGGTGTATATCAGTATGTAGTGTCTCTACTTTAAAGAGTCCTCTCCTGCTGATGTTCAGGTGTATATCAGTATGTAGTGTCTCTACTTTAAAGAGTCCTCTCCTGCTGATGTTCAGGTGTATATCAGTATGTAGTGTCTCTACTTTAAAGAGTCCTCTCCTGATGATGTTCAGGTGTATATCAGTATGTAGTGTCTCTACTTTAAAGAGTCCTCTCCTGCTGATGTTCAGGTGTATATCAGTATGTAGTGTCTCTACTTTAAAGAGTCCTCTCCTGATGATGTTCAGGTGTATATCAGTATGTAGTGTCTCTACTTTAAAGAGTCCTCTCCTGATGATGTTCAGGTGTATATCAGTATGTAGTGTCTCTACTTTAAAGAGTCCTCTCCTGATGATGTTCAGGTGTATATCAGTATGTAGTGTCTCTACTTTAAAGAGTCCTCTCCTGCTGATGTTCAGGTGTATATCAGTATGTAGTGTCTCTACTTTAAAGAGTCCTCTCCTGCTGATGTTCAGGTGTATATCAGTATGTAGTGTCTCTACTTTAAAGAGTCCTCTCCTGCTGATGTTCAGGTGTATATTAGTATATAGGGTCTCTACTTTAAAGAGTCCTCTCCTGCTGATGTTCAGGTGTATATTAGTATGTAGTGTCTCTACTTTAAAGAGTCCTCTCCTGCTGATGTTCAGATGTATATTAGTATGTAGTGTCTCTACTTTAAAGAGTCCTCTCCTGCTGATGTTCAGGTGTATATTAGTATGTAGTGTCTCTACTTTAAAGAGTCCTCTCCTGCTGATGTTCAGGTGTATATTAGTATGTAGTGTCTCTACTTTAAAGAGTCCTCTCCTGCTGATGTTCAGGTGTATATCAGTATGTAGTGCCTCTACTTTAAAGAGTCCTCTCCTGCTGATGTTCAGGTGTATATCAGTATGTAGTGTCTCTACTTTAAAGAGTCCTCTCTTGCTGATGTTCAGGTGTATATCAGTATGTAGTGTCTCTACTTTAAAGAGTCCTCTCCTGCTGATGTTCAGGTGTATATCAGTATGTAGTGTCTCTACTTTAAAGAGTCCTCTCCTGCTGATGTTCAGGTGTATATCAGTGTGTAGTGTCTCTACTTTAAAGAGTCCTCTCCTGCTGATGTTCAGGTGTATATCAGTATGTAGTGTCTCTACTTTAAAGAGTCCTCTCCTGCTGATGTTCAGGTGTATATCAGTATGTAGTGTCTCTACTTTAAAGAGTCCTCTCCTGCTGATGTTCAGGTGTATCTCAGTATGTAGTGTCTCTACTTTAAAGAGTCCTCTCCTGCTGATGTTCAGGTGTATATCAGTATGTAGTGTCTCTACTTTAAAGAGTCCTCTCCTGCTGATGTTCAGGTGTATATCATTATGTAGTGTCTCTACTTTAAAGAGTCCTCTCCAGCTGATGTTCAGGTGTATATCAGTATGTAGTGTCTCTACTTTAAAGAGTCCTCTCCTGCTGATGTTCAGGTGTATCTCAGTATGTAGTGTCTCTACTTTAAAGAGTCCTCTCCTGCTGATGTTCAGGTGTATATCAGTATGTAGTGTCTCTACTTTAAAGAGTCCTCTCCTGCTGATGTTCAGGTGTATATCATTATGTAGAGTCTCTACTTTAAAGAGTCCTCTCCTGCTGATGTTCAGGTGTATATCAGTATGTAGTGTCTCTACTTTAAAGAGTCCTCTCCTGCTGATGTTCAGGTGTATATCAGTATGTAGTGTCTCTACTTTAAAGAGTCCTCTCCTGCTGATGTTCAGGTGTATATCAGTATGTAGTGTCTCTACTTTAAAGAGTCCTCTCCTGCTGATGTTCAGGTGTATATCAGTATGTAGTGTCTCTAATGTCTCCACGCTTTAATGTTTAAAAAGCTCTTTATTCTTCTCATACTGTCTGTGCTGCAGCACCTCTTTTCACCCTCTGTCTGAAACCAGAGCCCAGTCTGCTCGGATTGATTAGTTGGCCGGCTCTGTTGTGATTGGTCAACCGCTTAGAGATGTCCCGCCCCTTAGCCTATCACGTACAATGTGTTGGAGCGCTAGCCAATAGAAGCGTGAGTGTTACATAGTGATTTAATCTGGACATGTTCGGTGTTTCCTTAGTTACTTCATCCGGTCAAAACCAACGACCCGGACTTCTGCTCCAGCTGTTTTAAGTCGCGCGTGTGTGTGTGTGTGTGTGTGTGTGTGTGTGTGTGTGTGTGTGTGTGTGTGTGTGTGTGTGTGTGTGTGTGTGTGTGTGTGTGTGTGTGTGTGTGTGTGTGTGTGTGTGTCCTCGGGATCTGGTTAATTGGGCAAAGGTTTTTAAAAGGACATCTGCTGTGTCCCAGTAAATCAGTCACAGTGTGTGTCTCACATTGACAGTGATGGAAACAGCAGGCACTGATTTTCTACCGCCCTTAGAAGAAGAAGAAGAATAGTGACTTACAATAATAATACTTATATTTATTATAGCGCTTTATCAATGAATCTCAAAGCGCTTTACAAATACACATCGCACAGATCATACACACATGTAATGGTCATCTACTGTGGACAATACCTGTACCTCTTTTTCCTCCACAGAGCCTGCATTATCCTCGGAGTTGTTTTCATCCTGTCCTCCCTGTGCATTATCGGTAAAGCCATCCACGCTTTGGCCACCAAGGTGCTCCCTGAAGTGGTAAGAACGTATGGACTACTAACACACACCTGTGCTATACGTTTACGCTGTATTTGGCTTCTATTATCCTGTTATCCCACCATCTTCTAGATCTCCACTATTTCTATCTCTAATTTTTAAACGGATGAAAACACACTTTCTTCGGATGTGAAATTGCTTTGATGAGGAGGAGAATTACGCATTTCTTTTGGCTCCAGATAAACGCTCCTGAAATATGAACAATTAGGGAATCCTATGAAGGAAAAGCTCACTTCAATGATGTGGTGAAAAAAACTACATTTCCCAGAATTCAACACTTCTTAGCAATACCAACATAGTCTGTCTTTCCTTATTGTTTTGACGGAGAGTCCCCTTTTGACAGAAACGTACATATTGTGGGTTCAAACATTGCTAAAAAAGCCAGTTCAAGATTGAGAAAATATTTAATAGTTTCAATTTTTACTCACGAAAATACTAGATAATGACTAACATCGCGTAGTACACATCATAAATCAGGAAATATCTCTGAGCGTGGTGCAGAGGTCGGATTTCAAACTGGGGACGCCACAGAGTTTGGATTATAGCACGCATCATATGGGACAGATTATATTATCCATTTAACCCCAAATACATTAACATAGTACTCTGGCTCTCCCGACACAGCTTTGTCGTCCCACGCTGCCGAATTTAAGCCACACTTTTGGGGTATAATCAGATTTGTTGGTTTGATCTGTGGCTACTTTTACATATTTTTTGGCCAGATAGTAACGACCACTCTGTCCAGCCTTCTGCTCTCCGTGCTGTCTGCCAGGGACGAGGATTTGTATCCAAATCCCACCCCCCCCAAAAAGCCCTGTTGACTTAGTGCCTAATAATATCTTAGCAGTTATGTGATTTGCAGCTGATTTCGTCCCCGTCTTGCCTTTCGGACTGAAGTTCATCTAATAAGACGTGGTCACATGGTGCAGGACTCTGAGGAGAAGCTGTGCTGCTGAACAGATGGGAAGTTTTGGCTCTGAAAAATCTCCTGAAAGTTTTAATTATTTAGCGTTATGTGTTCCGGCAGAAGTGGCGCATTGAGGTACCTTCATTTCAGTATAGTTCATATTCAACTTCCTGGTGATATGTTGATCTACTAATATAACTCTAATAATATAAAAACAGCCCCTTACAATTTGTATTATGTATTGTATTGCCCTCATTAGTAGTTTCCACTTTATATTCAACAACAAAATGTTACGTTTAGAAGAATAATCCTCATTAGCTTTAATTTATTTTCACCTAAAAACGGTGGTTTAATCAGATTTGATTGACAGTGACCGAACAAACCCCACCTACACTGTACTATCTCTCACGATGAGACATATATGTTCGCAGACGAACACCGGCTATGATCGATGTTCATCTCGAGACAAATTGGGATAGAAAACAACTTTAATTGGTTTTCATTAGATCAGGTTTGTTTTCCCCCATCAACATCGTGTGTGTGTGTGTGTGTGTGTGTGTGTGTGTGTGTGTGTGTGTGTGTGTGTGTGTGTGTGTGTGAGAGAATAATGTCACACATCTCAGGTGTGATGACTTCCTAGTTTTATTACGCTGTTGCTAGGCGATAATCATCACGTGGTTTCAGCGTTGAGTCTCTCAGCGTGATGGTGATGAGTAAACATGGGAACATCGTGCTTAGCTGAGCTGAATTACTGCAGAGAGGATATTCAGGATCTTCCCCGGCCTCTCTCCACTTTACATCTTTGATTCAATCCACACTGTATCATTTTGAACATGAGAGGAAAAACATGTGTTGCTTACATCTGCATTTTACAGGCTTTAAAAATACGCTTTTTTAAGCATTTTATGGAATTTAGGAGATAATAGCAGAACACAGTTCTTAAAAGCCATATATTTAAAAGTATCACAACAGTACAACTTATTCCACAGAAAAAGCAAAGAAAAATGTATGTATGAAAAATGTATGTATGAAAAACTAAGATTTACTTTACATTCACACAAAAAAACTACATATTTGGTTGCTTCACACGATGTAATTATATTTGGGAATATAAAGCATACATTCACCACTTAAATCAAATTCTGTATGTACTTGGTTTCAGCTGCAGAACTAAAACATAGTGAGAAATCCTCATTTCAAGAGTTTCAAAAAGACACACTCGGGCTCAACAATCCTTTTATTGACGTTTCAGACCTGCTGTACTTTCTTCACTGTGGCTGCAGCGAGGGAAGGACACACACACACACACACACACACACACACACACACACACACACACACACACACACACACACACACACACACACACACACACACACACACACACACACACACACACACACACACACACACACACACAATACAAATGAAAACAAAGGCAGCCTGAGGCGCGGGAGGCAGACAGATTGTGTTTCTGTGAGTCGACTTGCTCCTCTTCTGTCTCACAGTCGGCTGCTAACACACTCTGAGTTATATTTAGCGTTCCTCACTGCCCTCTCCAGTATGCAGATGCTGCTTTATTCCCTCCCTCTCTCTCCCTCCATGAAATGTTAATAAGGTGAGCAGCTGCCTCGGTATGCAGCAGTGAGAAAGAGGAGGGACATTTCACAAACTCTGCTCATGAAATCCAATCAAAGGCTGCCAGAAAACCTTAAAGTCGGATCCTTTGAACTCAAGACGAGGCAGATATGAGTTTCTAAATCACGGGACGAAATGTGAATTAGGGCCAAGATGTTTTGATCAATATGGAGATCACAATTATTCATCACAATTGATTTTAGGGACACAATACTTTTTTTATTGCACTTTCACATCTAAGAGACCAAAACAGCTTTTCGGTGTTTCCCTGTTGTGCAGTGTGTGTGCTAATTAACACACACTTTAATTTACTGCATCGCTTAGTGCTTACCCCTTCACTTTGCTAAATACTACTGAGCTTCCAGACATGCAAGATCTGCATTAGGGATGTCCCGATCAGCTGTTTTTGCTCCCGATCCGATTCCGATCATTTGATTTTGACAATCTGCCGATACCGATTTTTCCCGATCCGATCTGTATGCAATGCATTAAGAGAGAAAAAAAACGTAACAGATAACGGCTGGTCATCCAACGCGATGAGTTCAGCTATCTTGGCTGTTATTTTTGTGGCCTCGTCACTGTTCTGGGGCAGTTTCTCTTTCCTTTTGAAAGTCTCTGAAAGTGTCGGTTGCTTCAGTGCCGTTACCCGAGTGGCCGCTGTGTACTCGTCGTGTTGTTGTTGTTGTTTGTTTCTCAGGTGGCGTGTTAGATTGGTCGTGTTGAACGTAGCTCTGTTCTTTCCACCGCCTTGCAAACATTGCATCTGGCTGTTACACTACCTTCGCTTTCAATTTCATAATACTTCCAAACTCCTGACATTTTCTCTGTCCCGACTCCCGAGTCACCAGCTGGACGTAGCCTCTCGTTAGCTTGCTGCTACTATGAGACTCTGCGCCCACTCTGTTGCCAGCTTTCAGAGGAATAAGCAGGTCTATGAAAACAAGCCCAAAGAAAGCAACACATACATGATGTTGTGTCATTTTAAACAAAAACTAAGTCCTCAGGATGACTTTAAGACGTGAACATGGTCATTTTTGTTTTGTAACATTAAATAAAATAATACAAATATTTTATAAAAAAAAAGATCCCGATCCCCGATTTTTTTCTCCCGATTCAGATCTTTTGAAAATCGCGTGATCGGCTCCGATCCCCGATCACTTGATCGGATCGGGACATCTCTAATCTGCATCGCTTCTCCACATCTAACTCTGATTCATTCCTTCAATATTCTGCTCAAGGATCTCTGGAAGTCAAATGTAAATGTCAGGCATTGTTTACATTCTCGTCTGATCTCTCCTGCTAATGTGCGTTTGTATTTTTCGTGACGACCGAAATGCCAGCTCATCCTCTTCAAATGGATTCTCCACGAATATACACAAGTCAGTTTTAATATCGCATTTTGAGGAATTAAATGGCAAAGAAATATGCAGTATGGAGTCAAAGAAGATCAATCAATCAATCAATCAATCAATCAATCAATCAATCAATCAATCAATCAATCAATCAATCAATCAATACGACACCCTCTGTCCTCAGACCCTCTGTCCTTAGACCCTCTGACCCTAGACCCTCTGACCTTAGACCCTCTGTCCTCAGACCCTCTGACCTTAGACCCTCTGTCCTCAGACCCTCTGTCCTCAGACCCTCTGACCTTAGACCCTCTGTCCTCAGACCCTCTGTCCTTAGACCCTCTGACCCTAGACCCTCTGACCTTAGACCCTCTGTCCTCAGACCCTCTGACCTTAGACCCTCTGTCCTCAGACCCTCTGACCTTAGACCCTCTGTCCTCAGACCCTCTGTCCATAGACCCTCTGTCCTTAGACCCTCTGTCCTTAGACCCTCTGACCCTAGACCCTCTGACCTTAGACCCTCTGTCCTCAGACCCTCTGTCCTCAGACCCTCTGTCCTTAGACCCTCTGTCCTTAGACCCTCTCTCCTTAGACCCTCTGTCCTTAGACCCTCACATCGTACAAGGAAACACTTCTGGAGAAAACCCACAGTTTAAAGGGGACATGGGAGAAACCTCAGGGAGAGCAGCAGAGGAGGGATCCCTCTCCCAGGACGGACAGACGTGCAATAGATGCCGTGTGTGAATCGAAGAGATAATACATTTTGCAGCACATAGACCGAATGTTTGGAAATGCATGTGTCTGTAATGAGAAGATGAATCCACGAGGATGTGGGACCATCAGGGAAGTAGCATGATGAGAGTCAGGCAGGACCGCAGAGACAGGTTCAGCCACGACTCGAAGTCCAGGACTCAGATCAGGACTCAGGATCCCGGCGTAGATAGACACCAAAAAGAAATGTGGGGAAGCTGGGTTATTCGGAACATGAGAGGACACAGGTACAGACAGACAGAAGGAAGAAGTAAGATGTCCCCCGACAGACTAATCCTATAGCAGCAAAACTAGGGGCTGGATCTAATCAGCCCTAACTATAAGCTTTATCAAAAAGGAAGATCTTCAGCGCACTCTTAAAAACGGATAGTCTCGTAGCAAGTGTGTGACAAACGTGTCCTTGTTGCTGTCGAGGTGATATTGTCTCAGATCCTTGCTGAGGTTTTCCTCTCCGTCTTTAAAGTCTGCACGCTCCAGTGCTCCAGTGCAATATTAATGCTGCCGCAGAGGCACCGAGGCTCTGCAGCAGCCTCCTCCATCTCTCCTTCTCTCCTTCATCTCTCCTTCATGCATTTACATTTCAGCCATTTAGCTGTGAGACTCACTTCTGGAGCAACAAGAGACGCATGTTCAAAGGCTTTGAAACCAAAAGGACAGGGGAGAAAACGACAGAATATTTGATAGAGATGGAGAGAATTTGTGGAGTTTGAGTGAATGGTCGAGAGGAGAACTATGTGATTGAGTGGTGCAGGATGGTTACAAACATATTAGTGCAGTTTAATTCTCTTTTCAAAAGGAAACTCAAATTGTTGGACACTCTTCAATGCAGTATGTTTAAATGGTTTCTTCCCAATAGAAAGTACTTCAAATGTTGTAAAGGTTATCTTATTATTAGTCAACTTAAAATCATGTTTAGTTGCCTTGACTCTTGCCCCCCTCTTTCTCTCTCAGGATAGCTTCCTGTTCTCCGTGTCCATCGTCAGCGGCTCGTTGTGCATCATCCTGGCCGTCATCAAGTTTATGCTCGGCAAAAAGCTCACGAGCCGGGCCCTCATCACTGATGGTGGGTACACACACACACACACACACACACACACACACACACACACACACACACACACACACACACACACACACACACACACACACACACACACACACACACACACACACACACACACACACACACACACACACTGAAACACCTCCTATATGAGTCTTTAAGCCCATAACCAGGGGCGGACTGGCCATCGGGACGTGGGCCGGTCGGACGATGTGGGCCGGTCGGAGAAGTCACTAGCACCCCCCACCTCCGTTTGACAATTGACTAGCGGTAATTACTTGCGGTACCGAGGTGGGGTACCGAAGGGGGCCGGTCGAAAGTCCCGGGCTGATTTGTAGTCCCAGTCCGCCCCTGCTGTACATTTCCCCGATGCATGACTAACAAAGGAATTCTGATTCTGACACATCCCTACTAGGAAGGGTTTTCTACTCATTAAGTATTTTCCTAGTAGCAGCATCCCAGTGTAACTTCCACTTCCACATATTCTGTCTGAAGGCACACGTACATTCCTGCCTTGGAGTAACACGTAGGCTGCAAACCATCACCGACACACGAGATGATTAACGAGATGACCTCCGAGCATCTGACTGACATTAGAGGCATGTTGCCGCCACGCTCTGTACGCTGTTAGAGGAGATGCCACGTGTTACTGGGCCGAATTCCAACACTTATCCTACAAAATGCACTCATCAGGCGACTTTAAAGGCAAGTCTATTTATAGCACTTTTCAACACAAGGCAATTCAAAGTGCTTTACAAAAAGGAAAAACATTAAGAGCATAAAACACATTAGAAAGCAAAGATAATAAAACATGGATACATGAATAAAAGTTACAGTGTGAGATGTGAATAGTTCAATTAAAAGCAGCGTCAAAAGAAAAGTCTTCAGGCTGGATTTCAAAGTAGTCAGAGTTGCAGCGGACCGGCACGTTTCTGGAAATACCCCTCACCACATTCTCACATTCCTCTAGCCCGAGTCTTCCAGTGAAATTATAGTTCTTTTGACACTTTTCTAACCTTTTTATATTCCTTTCATCCACTTTGCATCCCCAGACAACACGTTTTAGTTTTACTGTCACCCGATAGGCCTGCACGATTTGGAGAAATAATCTAATTGCGATTTTTCTGACAGATTTCGATTTGCGATATTTGTTTCTAAGCGACCCAATGGAAGTTTATTGTAAAATGCGGCCATGTCTCCGGCTAGGAAGGTCGCATCAACGTGCTCCCGTCTCTAGCGCCCCGCAGCCCGAGCTACGAGTGAAAGAACTTTCATGAAACTTGCGTTGGGTTGCTTTAAAGTCGAGCTTCAGTTTAAGATTCACCCTGTAGTAGAAACATGTGATGGAGCATTACTGACCTGACTGTTTCACCAAAGCATCTAAAGCTCAATTGGAAGCCATTTGGAAAGGGCAGGCACTTTGAAAAATACTTGGCAGGTGATTGGATCAATCTGTCTATCACCTTCTATCATGGGCCACTTCTGATTGGTTAACAATGGCTGGTACATGTGGAGCACAGCACTTCTGATTGGTTAACAATGGCTGGTACATGTGGAGCACAGCACTTCTGATTGGTTAACAAAGGCTGGTACATGTGGAGCACAGCACTTCTGACACAAGAAGATTTTTTTTCTTCGCGATTTCGATTAATCGATTAATCGTTCGGCCCTACCGAACACATCTTTGACCTTTACTTTGTAACTCTCTCTTTCCAGGATTCAACTCCCTCGTGGGGGGGGTGATGGGGTTCTCCATCCTCATCAGTGCCGAAGTGTTCAAGCATGAGCCCCAGGTGTGGTACCTGGACGCGACTATAGGTGTCCTCATAGGACTCATCATCCTCGCATACGGAGTCAAGTGAGTTTATTCTACAGGTTATTTACACTGGGAAAAATGCAATGTAAGAAGTAAAAATATCTGCCAATAGTTTGGTTCGATTTCTTGAAATAAGACGGGGTATTTAGATAAAAGAGAACTTGTGATTGGCTGAGAAGTTATTTTGAACTATATCTTACCAGGATCAGTAAAAAGTGTTCTGATGTGAACCATCTTTTACAAAAACCACAGCAGCTTAAAAAACTTGTTTCATTTGAGATGTTGATTTTTTACAGTGTAATAGTGAAGTATTTTGATAAAAGACGACATTATGTACAGATTAGACTAGTTTAAATGTACATTATTTTTGTTAGAGGAGCATCTAATCCTGTTATTGAACTCAAGCCGGCGACGAGTGATATTTTTCGAACAGATGAGAAAGTTTTTTATTGGGATCTAAGTGTTTTAATCATCTCTTCCATTACTAAAAAGTCTCCTCTTGTATCTCCGCAGGCTGCTGGTCGACATGGTTCCCCGGGTCCGACAAACTAGGAACTACGAGCGCTTTGAGTGACGAAGAGGAAGAGGAGGGTTAGTAGGGGCTGAAGGACAGACTGACTGACAGACATTCAGTCCTGGAGGTGCGTTCAGGCTACAGTGTCCGTACTCCAACCATTCACACATCCGAGCCCAGGAGGACGCTGCGGCACATTTTAAGTGTTTTACAAATTGGTGTACATCTAATATATTTATGTGTCTTTTAACAGCCGTCCGTTCTCCAACGCCTCGTGTTTAAGGGGTTGAAGAGCTCCTTAGCAGCAACACATTTGTGTACAGAGTAAATAATGTTCAGTACCTCAGTAAGTCAACACACAGCAGTTTATTTCCCCGTGGTTCCGAGAGGCCTTTGCTGTAAATATGAAAACGTGTGGCGGGTGAGAGATGGATGCAGCACGGGAGGGTTCACGCTGTCTCTTTTATGACGAGAGAGAAGGATAAAAAGCACAGAGGCCGAGCAACATGTGACCGAGACAGAGGGGGAGAAACCCAGTGCCAGCGCCAGCTTACAGTCCTGCAGGATAACAATCATAAGAGGGTCATGGCTTCCACTGAGGGAACATATCAGAAACTAGCTTAGTAGCTTCGTGTTGCAACCTCTTTTTATTTATTTGTGGTGACAAAGTACATTTACATCTAGCGCCATCTACTGGGCAAAAGAGGTACCTGCCACACACAGGGATACATGTGAATCTGCATCGAGTATAGCACATTGCAGACCTAACAGCCTGATTTGAGAGTAACGGAGCGTCCACACTACGGCTTCGACAGCTTCAAAAACGGTTTCCAAATGCGTCTGCCCGTTCACTTTGAATGGGGTGACGTCACTTTTCGCTGAACTGCATTGTGGGAAGCTTTCCTGGCATCTCAATATTCAAAAGTTGAGCAATGTTCAACTTTTGAAGCTTCTGAAGCTTTCGGTGGAAGCGCCAGCCAATCAAATCATATGCCAGTACAAGCTCAAGCCAATCAAACCGCTGCTTGTGTGTCAGGGGCGGGAGATTCATGTGATTGGTTGTTGGTCGAGCTTCAGACACGCCCAGCTCCAAGCTTTTTTTGAAGCTGTAGTGTGGACGGGCCGTAACTGCATCAATAAACGACTAAGGACGTCCTTAAAATAGGGAAGATATGTCAAGTTGCAAAACAAACAATCAAAATAAGAAAAGAAAATCTAACTTTTTGACTCTCCAACACAACCACAGCGCTACATTTCTATCTTTGTCAATTAATGTTTTGCTTCTTCTTCCAAATATACCAATTTTGCAGGAAGCTATCTTTGGCTAACATCAGATTTAGTTAAGCTTTTGCAGGATTGATCTGGAGAAACTTTACAGATCTCTTGATTAAATTTTTACTTTTTACTTTCTTTATTTAAGGACTGTCCCAGTACGTTGTTGTTGTTGCAGTTTTCCACATCCTGTTGTTTACTCTCAATTCAATAATTAATGTTTGAAGAGTCCAGCTGTCTTCACATGTTGGGTTTACTCCGTTTTTTTTAAATTGGTTTATCCGCTTTCAGTAATTTGGTTTGTTTGTGCAATTAAGTTAATAATAATATTAGGCAAGGCAAGGCAAGGCAAGTTTATTTATATATATATATATATAGCACTTTTCAACACAAGGCAATTCAAAGTGCTTTACAAAAAATGAAAGACATTAAGCATTAAAAAAGAAAAGCTAATAAAATAAACATTAAAAGGAAAGATACATGGATAAAGGTTACAGTGCAGTCTAAGATGTGAATAGTTCAATTAAAGCAGCGGCAAAAAGAAAAGTCTTCAGCCTGGATTTGAAAGTAGTCAGAGTTGCAGCGGACCGGCAGGTTTCTGGGAGTTTGTTCCAGATATTTGGAGCATAATAACTGAACAGAGTCTCAGTGCTTTCATCGATATTTGCATTTTTATGCTACATATATTTATTTATTGTGTCTTTAAGTTAATTATTTAGAAGGTCCTAAATGTAATTTGGAGTCTTCTCGTCTTTATTCCTGATGGACTGTGACAGAAACGTATCCATGACGAGCTGACATTGTGCAGGTCGTAATCCATTTCAATACATTTGACACCGCTGTGAATTACTCAATCTTTAACTTCAAGATGATACTGTGAAGGATTCCACGTTCCAGCTACTTCACTCACTCCGATTGGATCTCATTGACGAGAAGAAGCTTGTTTTGAAGTTTGCGCTGAATTAGACGTCTGTTAAACTGTACTTTGTCACTTTTTGTATTCTGTTCTATATGACAAATGATACTACTGATAGCATGGACTCATACTGCAGCGATGGTTTTAGAAACATGTCCTCTTATCTGGAGCTGCTGCTGGGGATTTAAAAGGGATTTTGCTGATTAAAGTACATCGACTTGTGGAGTAATCGCAATACATTGGATTAATATTGTGGACAACTTTGTAATAGTGTGTAAATGATTAAAGCCCAGCGTGAATCTGTATTAAAGCAAACCACTTTAGAGTTTACTGAAGCAGTGGCTAATCTACTCCCAGGCATTATTCAGTAAAGTGACCATCATGTGAAACCCCTGACCCACTCACCACGTTGTTCCTGTGTGAATCCAGAGCCTTCATGTCGCTGCTCAGTGTTTGGTGACTGTTGAACATGAATGTAATTATCCGCTGTTTTGATTGTCATGAACGGGAGTGTGTTTCTGCAGTGGCTGTAACTGAATGTACACACAGTGCTGTGAGGATAATGTGTACAGCCAATTACTGTGTACACTTAACGGTATAACATGGAACATTAAAATGTCTACATTCAACTAAAACCATGGTATATATTGTGTTAATATACCCACAGTATTGAGTATGTAAGTCGCTAAAAGTGTCTTTTATTTATCTGCAGTGTTGGGAGAAATACTTAGATCCTTTACATAAGTAAAAGAACAAATACTATGGTCTGCAAATACTCCACTACAAGTAAAGGTACAAAAGTTATAGCATCAAAATGTATGTACAAAGTAACTATGAATGTTAACCCTCCGGTATCATTCGATTGGACTATGCAAATTAGTCATTCGGGACAAAAACGTCCACTGCAAAAGACTGATAACAACATTATATTCAATGCTTTTTTCACCACTTGTTTGGGTTTAATCTTTAAAGCAACTTCAGCCCTAATCAAAAATACCAAATATTGAATCATCTTCAGGATTTTAACCCTTTAAATGCCATTTTGAATACATGAAACCACTGTTGATTCTCATGATAAAAACAGAGAAAATTAGTTATTTTCCATATACTATATATCTGGCTTTTTTTATCACAGTCTTGGATATGTGTCAAAGATTAGCAACAACATTTATTTTTGTGCATTATTAGTTTTTGCACAAAATCAGATTAAACAAAGACAGTTCGGGCAGATCCACACCAGATCCTCCTTCTCAGGGTGTTTTCGTTTCAGAGGATGAGTCCTGCAGCTGAAGTTACGGGCTGCATGAGCAGAGACCTCTCATCCCACAGAGCTCGTCCTCTCGTCCTCCAGCAGCTTACGGACCTTGTAAACCTCAACCCCTTCAAAGAACTGAGGCGGTGGAGGGGGCTTGGAGGCGGGAACAAGTGTGCTCTCACACACTGGCTTGATCTTACTGACGTGAAACGTCGGATGCACTCTCATAGTCCTGGGGAGTTGCAAGCCTACAGAGACCGGGTTGATGACTCTGGACACCGGGAAAGGACCCACAAATCTCGGAGCCAGTTTCTTTGAGGCGACATGGAGTGGTAAGCCCTTAGTGGAAAGCCAAAGCTTTTGGCCTGGTCTGTAGGAGGGAGCGACCCTGCGATGGACGTCTGCAACAGCCTTCATCCGAGCTGAACTTCGGAGAAGAGACTGACGAGCACCAGCCCAAACTCGGCGACAACGTCTGATCATGGCATGAGCCGATGAAACCATCACCTCTTCCTGGTTGTGAGAGAAAAGCGGAGGCTAGAAACCATTGACACAATTGAATGGAGAGAATGAAAGAGAATGGCACCTCGAGCCGGAGCTGAAAACGCGTTGGTGTGAAAGGGTCAGACGAGAGGGGTGGCGACGAGAGTGTCACGTTACTTCTCTCATGGCATAGTTCACGGCGGGCCCGGCGCCACGAGGGGGCAAAAGGGGGCATTGCCCCCTCAGTTGTATTCTTTGCCCCTTCACTTTGAGCATCATTCATCCACCAAAAAGTACAATAAATTTCACAATTATGAAATAACTTTAAATAATTATTTCCCCCAATACACGTTACTATGTTTAGATCAGATATGTGGGCAGGCAGTTAAGCAACGTGTAAAAGAGCTTGTAGTCTTTATGTTAGCGTGTGTGCTTAGCTGTAAACAGAGTCGGATGGGTGACCAAAACGTCCCCGTTTTCCGGGCAGAGTCCCCATTTTCGGTGGCTGGTACCCGGTTGAAACCCCCGAAAATGTTCCCGTTTTTGAACGTGCGTTAAAAAAAAATAGAGCAAGGTGAAATCAAATGTTATATGTCAGTAAAAACAGAGTAACCTGTGCCTGTTTGTAGCGTTAGCGTATTTCTTCTTCTACTACTTCTTCTTTTTTCTTTAATGGCGAATCGCTTCCACTTGGAGCATATATCGCCACCTACTGTTGATTTATTAAATGTTTATATTAAATCCTCAGACCAGTGTTTTTGAGGAACTTGAAGATTAGCTTGTTTACTTCATTTCTTGATTTACTTTTGTATATTGAATTGAAATCCATGTCCTTGATGTTATGTTGTTCCAGTGCAGTTTTCAGAATGAGTTTTGTCTGTTATAATCCGGGCAGCTAAAAAATACATGATGTAATTTTTCTCCCCAATTTTCGGCGCCCCCGATGAGTTGATGCGCCCTTAGCATTCGCCTATACTGCCTATGCCAAGGGCCGTCCCTGGTGAAAACAATATGACATTGTGACGAAGGTGGCTTCTTCACTATGGACTGACGGCTTCAGGCCGGGTGATAGGGCACTTTGTTGGCGTGATTGCACAGTATATGTTGTCTGTGGCTGATGATTGTGTGCACCTGGTGTCCTGTGTTGTCTCCTCCCCCCTCCCCTGTGTCTTGTTGTGATGATTGGAGGGTGGGTATTTAGGCTTTGTTGTCCTGTCTGTTGAGGGGGCTGGGTGTGTGTGAGATCCTTGTGGCTGCAGGATGTGGACAAGGAGAACAGCAGGATTGAGACTGTGAACTTTGTGCCCGTGTTTTTAATAAATGCCCACGCCGGGTTATATTTTTGGACGTTCTGCCTCTGCCTCCTTGCTTGGTCTGGGCCGCTCAACGGTCAGCTTCACAGACATCAACAAAAAATAAGACAGACAACTACAGATAGCACCACACATGATGGTTACTTGTTATTATTTAGGCTGCCTGTACGGATCAGGTTTTTGCGAAAGCGAGCCCTTTTACTAGACAAATGTAACATTTGTGATATTGGGCTATATAAATAAACATTGATTGATTGATTACTAGAATAATAATATTATATCAACCGTATTGGTACAATGAGCGACATCTAGTGACGGATTTTGGAACATTGATTTGATTTTTTGATTTTTCTCATGGCAGTTAGACTCTAGAGACAAACCAGGGGACTATATTTTTATTTGTAATCTGTGTCTGTCCATTTGGTGTAGTATTTGATCCAATATTACATTTGGTTTATATATTAGTCACTTTCTTATGAAATGCCAGGTTTTAGGCCTTGATTTGAACATTCAATCCTGAAAATGAAAAATCAACCAGATTAATGTTTCTTTAATCCTGACTAGAGGTAAGTAAATCTGTATAGGAAGACGAGTTAAGGGATAGAGGAGAAAAGTTTATGGTATAATTACAGAGCCTGTCAATTTATAAATTGAGGAAATCAATGTTAGTCTGTTAACCAAAGTGCAGCCATCTATCTATCAACTATCTACTATCTATTATTAAAGATCAGAGGAAAAGAAGAGAACGAGAGGGGTAAATCCGGAATAAAAATAAAGAAGCAAAGAGATTGTAGAGCAGTGAGAAGGAAAAAAGCTCGGTGTGTCAATTCATTACATTGCCAGTATTTTTCATTGCTGTGAAAAAAAAAATCGCCCCCTCGGATTTTTTAACATCCCCCTCAGTAATTTCATCCTGGAGCCGGGCCTGGTTCGCGGCATGGTAGGCGACGATCGACACGACTGTCTGCTCAGTGAGTTCGTTCTTTGGCATAAATCACACCTCATAGTAGACTAGACAGAAAGCACTGGAACGCCGCTCCAGCTCATCAAATATTGCAGTACCCATAAGGAGCCGTACACATGCCGCAGTGTTTGCGTGGCTGTGTCTTTAGCACAGTGGCGATCTGTTATTAGCATCTGGTTAGCTAGCTATGCTAACGAATTTAAAGAGCTTTTCTACAACCAGGTGGAAGAGAGCTCTCTCCTGAGAGGCTCAAATAACCTCAGCTCAGTGAGGTTAAGGCACACCTTGATATGATCATTATAGTTATTAATGAGACATTAGAGACTAAATGAAAAACAGGTGTAAAATACTATATGACAGTAACAAAAAAGTTGTTAAAAATAACAAGAATACAATTTTATTACAGTAGCGTACAGTGATTTGTAAAATATCCAAAAAGAAAAATCTGCTTACAGTTCTGTTTTCATATGGGTGTTGAAAGATGTCTCCACAGATCTCTTCTTTTTGCTCTCAAAGTGCACCAGATTGATGCTTTTAACTTCTCGGGGGAGCATGCCCCCTAGAGGAGGTTAGGTCCCCCCCCCCCCACATACTTAAATCATGTCCACTTGCACACATCTTGTGTCCATATCTTTCTGTTTTGGTTGTCATGCCACAACCGTGCACGTGCATGCATGCGCGAGTCATGGTAAAATAGCTGGATTAAGAGGTTGCTTTTTCTTTGCACAGCATGAAAGAAAGAAGAAATGAATGGGCTGTGATTTTACTTTTTTTAAGCCCTCGGAGGATGTTGTAAAAATTGAAAGGAAAAAGGTTCCCCACCCCTGCTGTAAATAATAATAAAAACCCTTGATTTTTAACAAAAACATCTCTGTCTCCTATTGATCGGAGTATACTATAAAGAACAGCCAGTTAATTGAAGCATTATAGCACAGACCTTTGTCAGATGGTAGCCTATAAAATATTACGCTATTTTTTTTCTGCTTCGAATAGTTCTCTCTTTTTTCACCATACCTGTGTTTGCATCCCTGTACTTAACATAAACAAAACCGTGGAGCACGACAGACCGGAACAAACGGACGGACGGGAACAGGCAGGTGACATGGACGAGCATGGAACATGGACATGAAGAGACGACAGGTAGCATGGACATTAAACAACGGCAAACAGACATGGAGCACAGGATTAAAGATTAAACCCAAAAAACTTGTGAGAATTTTCTTTTTTATATAATGTTTTTATCAAAGTCTTTTGCAGTGGACATTTTTGTCCCGAATGGTCAATTAGCGTAGTCGATTTGTTACACAGGGAATTAAAGACCCATTTGAATTTTTTTAATTGGAATTCCAAAATAGAGAAAATAGCCTTGTTCCAAAAAATCAGGCCATTTGCACAAACACAACCAAAGTTATTGCCAAATGAAATGTGAAAAATGACCCATTTGGACAAAAACGTCCACAGTGATACCGGAGGGTTAAAATAAATGTAGTGGAGTAAAAAGAATAAAATTAGCCTCTGAACTGCAGTGGAGTAGAAGTATTAAGTAGCATTACATGGAACTACTTTTGTACTTAAGTACAATACTTGAGTAAATGTACTTTTCACGTTTTTTAATCAAGGTAAAGGTGCGCGTACTTTGCCGTTCTATCCACGTTGGATGAAGGCAAGGCAAGTTTATTTATATAGCACCTTTCAACACATTCAAGGTGAAGCTTTCATACATTGACTTTGATCCCTTTTTAATCCACAGTTTTGCTGCAGAATTGGACTAAATCATAGTTCACCTACATGTTGTTTACAGTGCACACGCGACGCATTCAGCAGCTGCAGGAAAGAGTCTCTCTGCAGGAAACACCCCAGCAGTTTATAGTTTATTAGGATCCCCATTAGCTGGTGCATAACAACAGCTAATCTTCCTGGGGTCCACAAATAACATAAAACATGACATTCGACAGTACATTACAAGACAATGATACAAATCGTGTACGGCGTCAATTTTCCTTCAAACAGTGACTTTCATATCAACCATCACATACAGCTTATTTTCTGATTCCCCATTTCCTTGGAAAGAAAAAAAAAAAAAAAGAACAATTATAATATTGATTTTACAAATGTCTCCCTTCGCTTCTTTTAGAGTAAAACAAACTAAACGAATACGAGCAGTCATCGTGCAGAAATCAGCATGGTTGTCTCGTCTCTCAGGTTAGATTTTAAGCACATAGCTGATCAGATCTTTTTTGGCAGATGTCGGACCTGCATAATAATATCTGTCCCTACTCACTTATTTATTAGCCTACTTTGCTTAAAGGCAACGGAAGCATTATCAGATTGCTTGCCTAAGTTAAACTACACTACGTACAAATCAGTGCTGAAGATGGCCCTTTTTAAAAGATCTTCATAGGTAATAAATGATTCACTTTGTTAAGGTACTTTAGCTCCCGCCAACAAAAGCAATAGCATGTCTTCGCCTTTAAGGATCGCCGCGCTGTCATCATCGCCTTTATGCCTTCCCTGTTCAAAGTCCTGGGGTGTTTTTTTGATAAGGTAGGCACCGCTGGTATTAACCACACTTTGCTCCACACCTTGACACGGTCCCTGAACGTCTCCTGAAGACCCTCTTCCCCCCAGAATGGACCCCGTGTACGAGAGCCCCGAGGTCATCTACGAGAACCAGTCGCCAGGTATTTATGACGTGATATACGAGACGCCGTACGCAGAGCCTTCTGACGTGATGGCAGTGTACGAAAACATCGAAAGGGCCAGAGAAGCACCAGCTCCCCCTTCTCTACCTCGATCAGACGAGAGGCGAGGCAGTTCCTCCTCTTCCTCCTCATCCTCCTCATCTTCCTCACATTCTGGCGATGAAGAGAAAGGGGAAGGGACAGTGAAAAGGAAGGAGGAATCGGAGAAAGAAGAGGTGGAGGAGAGGATCATAGAGCTGAATGTGGAGAGGAGATCTCCGGAAGAAGCGAAGAAGGCGAACTCATCACGCAGATCCTCATCTTCCTCATCATCATCTTCATCTGCCTCTGAGAAGGAGGAACCCGAGGAGAAGCCAGAGCCTGAAAAGGATGGACCTAAAATTCAACTTTATGTTAAGGTAAGGGAACTTTCACTTGATTCCAGATTGACTTCATTTACATTTAGTGTGTGTGTGTGTGTGTGTGTGTGTGTGTGTGTGTGTGTGTGTGTGTGTGTGTGTGTGTGTGTGTGTGTGTGTGTGTGTGCTCGTGCAGAAACACAAGCAGAGGCCTTTCTTTGGACCAAGTCATAAATCTCAGTCGTTATCTCATCATATCAGTTGCTCACGAACAACTTTCAGTGTGCAAGGTCAATGAGCATCTCCTAAAGTGTGTGTGTGTGTGTGTGTGGTCCAGAGTTCGACAGTAGTCCTATTGTTTGGGCCCTCTACTTCCATGTGCTATTCACACACACACACACACACACACACACACACACACACACACACACACACACACACACACACACACACACACACACACACACACACACACACACACACACACACACACACACACCACACACACACACACACACACACACACACACACACACACACACACACACACACACACACACACACACACACACACACACACACACACTTCTATTCATAGGTCGTCATGTTTAGTAATTTCTGTGTGTGTGACTGTGTGTTCTAAATATAAGTTGAACTCACAAGAATGTTCTGCATGGCCAATTGATTTCATAAGAAGTGTGTGTGTGTATCTAAACTGCACATTGTACCTCCACACCTAAACACACACACAATATATTGCGTACCATGCACATCCCCCACTAAAGTCCACTGGCTCTGGAGCATCATAAATATGACACTTTGAAACTACAACTGTAAAAATGATAGCAATTTAACGACTGAGATGACTCTTGGCCGCACCTACACACTATTTTAATGCCAACTGAAATGTTAGCAAAGCATTAGAATTGGAGACTATCTTTTATTAGTTTAATAAAGCTTACTCATTTATATAAAAACAAATAATTTAACATCAAAAGTCAACAAGAAGCCACCTTATCTTGACTTTTGTTCTGCATCTTAACATAAATTCATTTATAATCAACTTAACATTAACAACTACATTCTTGATGGATAACTAACATTTAATTAATGATGTATCAACACTTATTAGGTGACACACCGAGAGGGGGAATTTCTACAACCTGGCAACCCAAACGTCTTTCCTCTTGTTATTTTTTTGATTTGAAGGCACCCTTGAAAGGGAGAAGCATTTATCTCATTGTACATGTATAATGACATTAAACTATTCTATTCTATTCTATTAAAGAATTTCTAAATTATTTATATACCATTATAACTCATTAGCTACGGCTCCTAAACCCTTTGTTAATGTGGCTTTATAACAAAGTGCTACTGATATACTTAACTCTTTACAAACTCAGCAATACATCCTACATTTCCCTTCAAAGATCAAATCAAGAAGAACCAGCACCTCACCGTGGGAGAGAGGTTTGTGTGCCCTGGGGGCTGTGTTGTCTGGAACCTTGTGTTCCTGGTAGGGTCTCCCATGGCAAATTGGTCTCAGGCAAGGGGCCAGACTAAGATTGGTTCAAAATACCTCATGAAAGAAAACCAGGAAGTGAGGATACCTGGCCCGGAGGAAGCCCGGGGTCCCCTTCTGGAGCCAGGCCCAGAAGGAGGACTCGTCGGCGAGCGTCTGGTGGCCGGGCTTGCCACGGAGCCCGGCCGGGCCCAGCCCGAAAAGGCAACGTGGGCAACACCTCCGCTTCTCCGTCCCGCGGGCCCACCACCTACGGGAAACAGCGATGGGGTCGGGTGCGCTGCCAGAAGGGTGGCAGTGAAAGCGGATGGTCTCGACGGACCAGACCCGGGCGGCAGAAGCTGGCTTTGGGGACGTGGAACGTCACCTCTCTGGGGGGGAAGGAGCCGGAGCTTGTGCGGGAGGTGGAGCGGTACCAGTTGGATCTGGTTGGGCTCACCTCTACGCACAGCGTCGGCTCTGGAACCTTACTTCTGGATAGGGGTTGGACTCTATTCTTCTCCGGAGTTGCTCAAGGTGTGAGGCGCCGGGCGGGGTGTGGGGATACTCACAAGTCCCCGGTTAGGTGCTTCGTTGTTGGAGTTTACCCCAGTGGACGAGAGGGTCGCCTCCCTACGCCTGCGGGTTATGGGGGGGAAACTCTGACTGTTGTGTGTGCTTATGCACCCAACAGCAGTTCAGAGTATGCGGCCTTCTTGGAGACCCTGGAAAGAGTCCTGTATGGGGCTCCTGAAGGGGACTCCTTAGTCTTGCTGGGAGACTTCAACGCACATGTGGGCAATGATGGAGACACTTGGAGGGGCGTGATTGGGAGGAACGGCCCCCCTGATCTGAACCGGAGTGGTGGTTTGTTACTGGACTTCTGTGCTAGTCATGGATTGGCCATAACAAACACCATGTTCGAGCATAAGGATGCTCATAAGTGTACGTGGTACCAGAGCACCCTAGGCAGAAGGTCCATGATCGATTTCGTTATCGTATCATCGGACCTGAGGCCGTGTGTTTTGGACACTCGGGTAAAGAGAGGGGCGGAGTTGTCAACTGATCACCATCTGGTGGTGAGTTGGGTCGAGTGGCGGGGGAAGCCTCTGGATAGACCTGGTAAGCCCAAACGTGTAGTTCGGGTGAACTGGGAACGTCTGGAGGAGGCCCAAGTTCAGGAGGCCTTCAACTCACACCTCCGGCGGAGCTTTTCGGGCATTCCTGTGGAGGTTGGGGACATTGAACCAGAGTGGTCGGTGTTCAAAGCCTCTATTGCCGAAGCCGCGGCGGGGAGCTGTGGTCTCAAGGTCCTAGGTGCCTCAAGGGGCGGTAACCCTCGAACCTCCTGGAGGACACCGGTGGTCAGGGAAGCCGTCCGACTGAAGAAGGAGGCCTTCAGGGATTTGTTATCCCGGGGGACTCCCGAAGCAGTTGCAAGGTACCGACAGGCCCGAAGGGCAGCAGCCTCATCCGTGGCCGAGGCAAAGCAGCGGGTGTGGGAGAAGTTCGGAGAAGACATGGAGAAGGACTTTCGGGCGGCACCAAAGTTTTTCTGGAAAACTGTCCGACACCTCAGGAGGGGGAAGCAGGGAACCATCCAAGCTGTGTACAGTAAGGATGGGACGTTGTTGACCTCAACTGATGGAGTGTTGGGGCGTTGGAAGGAACACTTTGAGGAACTCCTGAACCCGACAACTCCGCTCTCTATGTTAGAGGCAGAGCTGGAGTATGACGGGGGATCAACGCCAATCTCCCGGGGGGAGGTCACTGAGGTCGTCGAACAACTCCACAGTGGCAAAGCCCCGGGGGTGGATGAGATCCACCCAGAAATGCTGAAGGCTCTGGGTGTTGAGGGACTGTCATGGTTGACACGTCTCATCAACGTTGCGTGGAAGTCGGAAACAGTACCGAAGGAGTGGCAGACCGGGGTGGTGGTTCCCCTTTTTCAAAAAGGGGGATCAGAGGGTGTGTGCCAATTACAGAGGCATCACACTACTCAGCCTCCCCGGGAAAGTTTACTCCAAGGTACTCGAAAGGAGGGTCAGGCCGATTGAACCTCAGATTGAGGAGGAACAATGCGGATTCCGTCCTGGTCGTGGAACGACGGATCAGCTTTTTACTCTCGCAAGGATCCTGGAGGGGGCCTGGGAGTACGCTTATCCGGTCTACGTGTGTTTTGTAGACTTGGAGAAGGCGTATGACCGGGTTCCCAGGGAGTTACTGTGGGAGGTGCTGCGGGAGTATGGGGTGAGGGGGTCTCTACTCAGGGCCATCCAATCTCTGTACTCCCAAAGCGAGAGCTGTGTCCGGGTCCTCGGCAGGAAGTCGGACCCATTTCCGGTGAGGGTTGGCCTCCGCCAGGGCTGCGCTTTGTCACCAATCCTGTTTGTAATATACATGGATCGGATTTCGAGGCGTAGTCGTGGGGGGGGGGGGTCTGCAGTTCGGTGGACTAAGGATTGTACCACTGCTTTTTGCAGATGATGTGGTTCTGATGGCTTCATCGGTCTGCGACCTTCAGCACTCACTGGATCGGTTTGCAACCGAGTGTGAAGCGGCTGGGATGAGGATCAGCACCTCCAAATCTGAGGCCATGGTTCTCAGCAGGAAACCGATGGACTGTCCACTCCAAGTAGGGAATGAGTCCTTACCCCAAGTGAAGGAGTTCAAGTATCTCGGGGTCTTGTTCTCGAGTGAGGGAACAATGGAGCGTGAGATGGGCCGCAGAATCGGAGCAGCGGGAGCGGTACTGCAGTCGCTTTACCGCACCGTTGTGACGAAAAGGGAGCGGAGCCAGAAGGCAAAGCTCTCTGTCTACCGGGCCATGTCCGTTCCTACCCTCACCTACGGTCATGAAGGATGGGTCACGACCGAAAGAACGAGATCGCGGATACAAGCGGCCGAGATAGGTTTTCTCCGCAGGGTGGCTGGCGTCTCCCTTAGGGATAAGGTGAGAAGTTCGGTCATCAGGGAGGGACTCGGAGTTGAACTGCTCCTCCTTCGCGTCGAAAGGAGCCAGTTGAGGTGGTTCGGGCACCTAGTTAGGATGCCACCTGGGCGCCTCCCTAGGAGGTGTTCCAGGCACGTCCAGCTGGGAAGAGACCGAGGGGTAGACCTAGGACCAGGTGGAGGGATTATCTCTTCTGGCCTGGGAGCGCCTTGACCCCCCAGTCAGAGCTGGTTGATGAGGGGAAAGGAAGTTTGGGGCTCTCTGCTGGAACTGCTACCCCGAGACCCGACCACGGATACGAGGAGAAGATGGATGGATCATCAAATCAAGACATGGTAAAACATAGAGATATAAAGATGAAACATCAATCACTTTAGGTACAAGTTACCTTTTTCGGTTCTCGTTTCAATTGAGTTCAAAGCTTTTGTGGGGATAAAACCACAATATACTACAAATACAGAACACATACTGCAATAAAGCAAAACACATACAATAAATATAAATATAAATATGTAAACAATAGGTACAGCTCTGGGTCAGTTTAGCTAGCATATCATATTTGTTTGGAAGGATCGTTATACCTGTAAATAATTTAATTGGAGTTGATAATGTGTGTCTGAGTTGACAGCCTGATGAGTGTGTGAAAACTCCAGATGATTCAAAGTCACCCGGTGTGTGTTTCTCACAGTCAGAGCTGTGCACCCTGGGGTGACTCTTCTCTTCCAGTGACACCCCCTCCCCGCGAAAAGGGGTCTATTTTTGTCCGGCAGTGTAACGCCCCACTGCTGAGGCCTTGGGTACAAATTGAAACACACACACACACAGTTAGTTTGACAGAGCTGCTATGGGACTAGGCGGACTTCACCTCGTGAACCTGGAGTAGAATCTGCTGTAAACGGACACGACACACACACACGGAAACAAAACACATAAGCAAAGCGTGTTTTTTTTGGACCATGACGGATACCGCAGCCGAGGAGGACAAGGACCCTGATATTGAGCTATTTGTCAAGGTGGGGAGCGTGTGTGTGTGTGTGTGTGTGTGTGTGTGTGTGTGTGTGTGTGAGATCATCACATGCCGACAACAGATCCGTTTTCGCTTTCGAATTCTGGAACAACTTGACTTTAATTCCCCGCATTCTGCCTGTTAAGTAGGTTCAAGCTGAAGGTGCACCCGACTGTATAGGATCTTTAAAGTGTGTGTGGGGGTGGATCCATTAAGCGTGTGCATGCCATGTTGTTGTTGTTGTTGTTTTTGTGTGCTGATTTTCCATGTGTTAACCTGACACCCACGTGCGTAGACAATCTCTCTCTTTCTCTCTTCTCATGAATTATTCCTGGAGTCCTTTCAGTTCAGAGCTGAAGCTTTGTAATGCTCTGAAGTTATGATACATTATGTGCTGGTATGTGTGTGTAGGTGTGTGTGTGTATTTAGAAATATATATAATAGTAACATTATTTTTCTCCGCACAGCACTTTCCTAAACATGAGTGGTATTCATTTCCTCATCTAAGTATTGGTAGATAATAAGTGTATTTATACATCGTTGCTGATTATTTTGAATACGTAAAGCCATGACATTATAACTGATTTCAAATGTCCTGAATGCATATTTAACAATGACTGATTTGCTAATGAACTTTTGGTAAAGTTCGTAATGCATCAACTGTAATGGCTGCATGGGGAGTATTGGAGTCATGTTTTAAAACACAAACAACAGCTTGATTCACACAGTGGTTAGAATGTTTTTCTGCGGAGGTGTGTGTGTCCCTGCGGAGGTGTGTGTGTCCCTGTGGAGGTGTGTGTGTCCCTGCGGAGGTGTGTGTGTCCCTGCGGATTGATAATATTATTTCCATATCTGATAACTGCGGCTGTATGGTACAGTAGGAACTGAGCAGTGAGGCGGTTAAGGGAAGCAGTGTGGATTATTCATGCTGGACTCAGTGTCTCGTTACAGTGTCCTATTACACACACACACACACACACACACACACACACACACACACACACACACACACACACACACACACACACACACACACACACACACACACACACACACACACACACACACACACACACACACACACACACACACACACACACACACACACACACACACACACACACACTTTTGGGCAGGTTTAGCATTGGAGGTGAGATCGTTTCATTAGTGATGAGGTGACAAAACTATTTCAATGCTGTTGCAGATAGCTGTGAATACCGAGGATACAAGTCTGTAAACAATAGCAACACAAACATTTGTAAGCATTTGGTATTGGTGCCTTACTTCTCTTACATTTTAATATTTCCTCACATCAAAGGCAGATAAAGTTATTACCCTGTGCTGCTATAACTCCTGGCTTAACTCCAGGTACCTTGTCTTCATGTGTGTGTTCACAGGCTGGGAGCGACGGGGAGAGCATCGGGAACTGTCCCTTCTCTCAGCGCCTCTTCATGATCCTCTGGCTGAAAGGAGTAGTCTTCAATGTCACCACTGTGGACCTCAAAAGGTAAGGAAACTATTGAATAAGTCTGCACGGGAGTAAAGCTCAAACAGCCAATTAAACCCACATTTTAATAGAAGGCTAAACATGCTTTCACTTTCTACATGTGCTTTTTTAAAAACACCTGCAACAATCACACATTTACTTCCCATTACTTGCCGTTTGATTAGATACAATTTGAACCTGTGCATTTAATTATGTCTCGCTCCAAGTGCTGCTTTGAGAAAAACATGAAGTTAAAGGAGGGGTCGGTAAGTTTGAGAAACCGGCTCGAGATCGCTAGAATTTGAAAATACACAACCGGAGACAATCTGCCACTTCCTTATAGAAGCCCCTCCCCCAACACACACATGACCAATGAGGGCACGAGATAAGTTTGTGCCCCGATGGAAGGCTGACAGGCAGGTAGGCCATCCAATCGGATTGGTTGTACTTTTTACAGTACCACGGCTTCCACAGATGACATTTTTTTATGGATTTTTTGTCAAAGCACTTCAGATATTCATTGCTATCGGGATGTTCAGAGCATTCCATGGAATATAACAAAAAGTGTATCTCGAGCCGGTTTCTGAAACGTACCTACCCCACCTTTAATGAACAAAATCTCAAAGAGTCACTTTAAAGAGTATTAGGAATTGAGGCCTGAGGTAGCAACCATTGCTAAATAATCACGGAAAGGAGGATCATTTGGTTACAGGTGGTTGCGATATTGAAATAGCGTTTCATTACAGATTCATGGAGGTTGTAAATTCCTTCCCGTCTGATTTAGGAAACCGGCCGATCTCCACAACTTGGCTCCAGGGACGCACCCGCCTTTCCTCACCTTCCAGGGGGAGGTGCTCACCGACGTCAACAAAGTGGAGGAGTATCTGGAGGAGATGCTGGCTCCACCAAAGTAGGTTTCACACCCGTAAACACACGCAGGAAAAGGTGAGAAACGTCCTAACTGTTTCCTGTGTGTTAGGTATCCCAAACTTGCAGCAAAGAATCGGGAATCAAACGCTGCGGGAAATGATATATTCGCCAAGTTCTCTGCTTACGTCAAGAACAAAAGACCGGATAATAATCGAGGTAAGTACTCGAGACCTATTAGTATGTTTATTATTTATTTATTTAACAAATCAGACCTTTCTTAACTGTCAATGCTGCAAAGTCATACCTCCACTGTATGATGTCTGACAACCCGGTCGTTTGCTTGAGCCACAAACCTGACACCGATAGAACAGCTGCACAAGAGAGCTATCCAGGTGTTTGACGGAAAGCCATATTCATACCACCTCTGCGCCATCCTGGAAAAACACAATTTCTTGAGTTTTGACAATTTAAAGTCTTTTAAAATGTACATGGACGCCCCCCCCCCCTCCCTTAGGGGAATTCATCCACAGAAAACACACTGGACGCTGCACTAGGTCAGGAACCAGAGGAGACTGTGAGGTCCTCCGCAGACGGCACACTTTTGGACAAAGTGTCCTCTCCGTTAAAGGCAGCTCGTTGTGGAATAGCTTCCCAACTGAGATACGGGATCGTCCCACTCTCAATAGCTTTAAAGGTCAACTCAGAGAATGGTTGAGAACAGACGGGCGATCACCGCTAAATGCACTTTAACACAGGGGTGTCTCCTCTCGTACTTTAGGTAGCACTTGTATCTTCTCTTGCACTTTATATGTCGTGCACGTACATTGTATTAGCATGTCATAAATACTTGTGAATGCTGTGCTTGCACTTTTTGCATATCATGTATTTTGTGTTTGTAAAATGTAATTTTCTTAAATGTTTTATGTGAGGGACTGCGGATGGAAACTAGCTCAAAGCTAAAGCTGGCATACATTTGAATGTTTTAAGTGTTCATTACTGTGCATTGTCCCTGCCAAATAAACGATTAAATAAAATAAATGTATCAAGTAAGCAGGGGCGTAATTTAGACAAAGTCTGAGGAGTGAAGCAATTTGACATTTAAATGTAATGCTAATTGATGTAGCTTTGATTTTTTGACGTTTCCCCAATTGGGATCAATGAAGTATTATCGTATCGTATGACCTTTGTATTTGTTGTATATGTGTTTGTCCCAGGGCTAGAGAAGAGTCTGGAAAAAGCCCCTCAATGAGATAGTGATGCAATTTGACATTTTGTAGCTTTGATTTGTTGACTCTTATGACCTTTTGACCTTGGGATCTGTGTGTGTCCCAGCGCTAGAGACAAGTCTGGAAAAAGCCCTGGCCAAGCTGGACGAGTATCTTCTGAGTCCGACAGCTGACGAGGTTCAAAATGGACGTCACAGCGGAGACGGGGAATCCAAACGCAAATATCTTGACGGAGACGAACTGACGCTGGCGGACTGCAACCTGCTTCCGAAACTCCACGTCTTAAAGGTGACTTGATTGGTTTAGTTTGACTCCTTTTTTGTTTTAACTTCATTTGACTAGGGGTAGAGGAATGTGAGAATTTGGTTCATGTACCTGTGCTATTCATGTTTTATTATCTTTGCTTTTTAATGTTTCTAATGTGTTTTATGCTCTTAATATCTTTCAATTTTCTAAAGCACTTTGAATTGCCTTGTGTTGAAAAGTGCTATATAAATAAACTTGCCTTGCCTTAATTTGTCTTTGGTGGGAAGCATGCGTCAGGTAAACACTACTGAAGATAATGAATGAATAGCTGAGTATTAATAATCTTTTATTCGTAATATTACTTTCTTTTCGGATTTGTCAACTCTTATGTAGTTAAAGGTGGGGTAGGTAAGTTTGAGAAACCGGCTCGAGATACACTTGTTGTTATATTCCATGGAATGCTCTTAACATCCCGATAGCAATGAATATCTGAAGTGCTTTGACAAAAAATCCATAAAAATATCTCATCTGTGGAAGCCGACCAATCATCTGAGCCGGCCCGGCTAAAGTAACTGGACGGCCTACCTGCCTGTCAGCCTTCCATCTGGGCACAGACTCATCTCGTGCCCTCATTGGTCATGTGCGTGTTCGTGTGTGTTGGAGGAAGCGCTCTGTAAGGAAGTGGTAGATTTGTTCGAGCGCCCTCGAGCTGGGTTGCGTTCCGATAATCCAAAAAATCAGCTCCTAAATTCTAACCCTATCTCCTATCCCTTGACCTCTGAGTGAAACGTCACGGGGTTAAGGGATAGTGGATAGGAGAATTCAAAAGGACTTAGGAGAAGAGACTGCGGTACTTTAGAAAATCGACTGCACTTTCACTATCCGACGTGTTTATGATGCGCCAGCGGACGTCCTGAATGTGCGTCTGCTGCTGTGGGGAAACCATGGAAACCACAGTTTTCTATACAGCGGACTACAACATGGATGTTTAATAAGAACGAGGGACTACTGTGAACTCATCTAGAGACTCTGCACCGTGCTCTGATGCTGCTGCTTTGCTTTATGAACGTGGACAACAGAGAAACAGATTCTTCATGACCAAAGCTGGAATTGAAATAAAAAAGGAAAGTGAAACTTATGCTCGTCCCCCTCTCCCTCCGGTCCACATTAATACCAATGATCCCACTACGTATGATTGTATGAACTAAAGATCTTAAATCAATACAGATGTATTTATTATAAACGTTAGTCCTTAACATCTATCACTGTGTATATCACCATTCAAACATCTTTTAGAAGTTGAACAAACCCCACACAGCTCAGTGAAGACTGAGATGTTGACTTTATTTGATCATTTCAGTAAAAACTAACGTTCATATTTCTCTCTTTGATTATAATACTGATGAACGTTCAAAACAAAGCACTTTGGCAACTTACCACCTATGTTTTAAAATGCTTAATAAGCACCATAACTTTCATGATATCATTTCTCGGTCATAATCGGTTGTTTCCGTGAACGGCCGACTGTTGAGTGACGGCAAATGCTGCGGCTGCAATGCATTGTGGGGCAGCATTTTCTCCTCTCCTTTCGGTTAGGGAGGTCCAGTGGTTCCTAAGCTAAAGGAGGCTATAAAGGAAGTTTGAAACCTCCTTTCCTTTCATTTGGAGAATTGGAACGACACTTATCGTGGCTGCTACTGAGGGACTTCCGGGTCATTTCACTCCGTTAGGAAGGTTCCTAAGCTAAATGGACTATTGGAACGCAACCCAGGTTCCTCCAAAAGTACCTACCCCACCTTTAATCTTTGTACTTAGATGTGTTTATTTTTGATATGTATGCTTTGTGAATGTTTTCTTAAAATGCAAATTTAAAAAAATGTGTCTTTGGCAGGTGGTGACGAAGAAATACCGAAACTACGACATCCCGTCTGAATTCAAGGGGTTGTGGCGTTATCTCGGAAACTCCTACAGCCGAGACGAGTTCACCAACACGTGCGCGGCCGATGTGGAAATCGAGCTGGCCTATGAGGACGTCGCTAAGAGGTTGGGGAAGTGACCATAGCCATGCATCGCTACCATAGATCGCTACCCTTTCTCTCCTGTTAGAAAACTAACAAAATCACACGGCATACACTCTTTAAAAAGGTATTTCTTAACACATGTGCTGAAATGTGTGGTCTATTGACGAAAAATGCATTTATTGGAGTTGCTGTGTAGCTTCTCAAGTCGTAGCGGTATGCCTCTGTAAAAATACTGTTCTTTAAACAAATGAAAGAGGCAGAAATTGTCAGATTTATCTAAAAAAATATGATGGTCCCACGGAACAAAATTGCTTTCTCAATTACATATTTGAAAACCGTTAATTAAACTAACTACTTATTTAAGTTTAGTAAAAGATAATGTTTTAATAGTTATGTTCGTTACATACAATAGTTCAGTAAGTATGTGCCTCGCCCTATGCAGATGTACACAGACTTTTATGAACGACTCAGTCCCAATTTGCAGTCTTAAGCTAGGCTGGGTTAGCGTATTAGCAAATTATTTATTCTCCATATAAAGCGCCTTTCCAGAACCAATAGCAAGAGAAAGGCTTATTAAAACCTGAATCATTTCACATTAAGGCATAAAGCAGTGTTTGATTATTCGTCCTGTCTTTTTTTCTTTTGTGGATTATGTTGTATTTTTAATGTATAGACAAAAAAACTGATGTTGGAAAATAGTGTTGTGTTTCAGCCAAAGTAATTTATCGTTTACCATTTTTTTCGAGTCTTTCCCTGGCAATGATTGAAGGATTCACATCAGATGTTGTTGTATTACTGATCCCTACCTGAAACGGTCGAAGTCCCAGTGTAATTCTGATCAAAACGTTACTTTAAATTGGATAAATCCGCCTGTAGTGAGAAGAAAAGGCACCAAAACAAACCACATAAGCGTCTTTGAGTTTCATGAAAAGCGCTATAAAAGTCCCATGTATTATTATTATTATTACATCAACCCCATTTTAATCATGAGTGCCTTAGTGGGAATCAAGCTCTCTCCTGCCTTCAGATCTTTGTCTGTACAGTACATTATATATATCTGAATATAATATGAATGTGACTTCTCTTACCCTGAGGAGCTGTGTGATATTAACATTTAAACTTCTGTAAATGATTGTCGCTCTACTATATTCCTCTTCTTTCCGATGATTAGAACCACGAGCCCACTGTGTATATGTCGCTTATTTGAATAATAAATCTATTTTCTCAGAGACTGAGCTTGAGAGTTGTGTTTTTCTTTCACTGGAAGCTGTCTTATTGTATTGATGAATGACACTGACAAGGAAATGGATATTGAATGTGTCTCTCACTGCAAACCTTGTTATTGAGTTACACAGTGCAAATGTTTTCTACAAACACTGAAATACAAGAGCTGCTGATTTGTTCATGGAAACATGCAAAGTCATCTAAGGCAGTGTTTCTCAAACTTTTTCATAACCAATAAAAAAACACTCGTGGACCACCTAACGCCACAAATATCCAAAAACACATCGTTTTTTACAAATCGCCTGAAAATGGTACAAACAAGTGGCAACATGTGTGATGAAGGTGTTTATCTGGGCTATATCATGCAATCAAAAGTGAAACTTAAGCTCGCTCCATTGCAGAGATATTCCCGCGACAGTGCGGAAAACTTCAAAATTTCAAATGTGAAATTTTACCAATAAACTCACGGACCACTAGGGGGCGCTGATCTAAGGTGTAATGCTTTTCACCTATTTTACTGACGGAACGTGTGCTGTACGTGTCCTGTATGTTCTTAATAATGCTAAATATCTAATTTCCAGAATAACAACCAGCTTGTTCATAAATACACAGTATGTCATGTTATGTACGACGAAAAAGTACTCGAGCAATAAAGTCTCCTGAGCCTGTGTCATGTGATGTGACAGCCAGCAGATGGCAGTAAACACAAAGCTTTATTGGTAAGTGACAGCATGACAAACAGTTAGGGACCGTCCTATTTTCTCCGTCCTATGTCTTCTCTCTCTTTGTGTTGGATACCGTTGGATAGTATAAATCTAGAAGTGTGCCTCCTTTTACGTTTTTTCTGCGGGTGTTAACACGCACGCGGTCCCTAAAGCGTCCCTCGCTCCCTGCAAGTGGGCAGAGCAAACACACTGCCTGAAATCTCTCCAGTCTGCGCAACGAAACGACGTCTCCTCTGTTGCTCTTCCCTCTGGATTTCAAGTCTTATTACAGCTTCATTTCTCCACCGTGGGCTACAGAGAGAAAAGAGTAAAAAGGTAAGCTGGTTTTCTGCCTCATTGTTTATGCGCAGTCTTTAGCAGCGCGTGCTCGCTTGTCATTGCGGCGGACTGTGCGTGTTTTGTTGTGAAATGTGTGGTGGTCGACCGAGCTAACAAAGCTAATTTAACCTTAGAAAACAGGTGTATGTAGCTTTTAACCCACATAAAAACGTACAATACCCTAGTATTGTACGTTTTTACGTGGCTAAGCTTAACACTAGCTGCTTTCTTAATGGTCAGTGTTAGGCAATGTCAATGGTGCAACGCCGCAGAAATCAGAGGTCCCATTGTTATTACCCACTGGTTAAGCTACATTAAAATGCTTTATTTTCATATGCACCATAGCGTGAATAAAGTCCCATACTCCTCCAACAGACTCCTCTTAATACATAAAGAAATAAAGCTACATTAGAATCAAAAAAGGCTCTATTTTCATATGCACCACAGCTACACTGTTAGCATTGGAAACCTGAAGTCCCTCCAACAGAGACACACACACTATACTTAATACATGGAGACGAATAGGAAGAAAGTAGTGCAATAATATAGTGCAAGTGACACAATGCTGCACGTAAACAATGCAGGAGTAACTAAGCTGTGATAGAATAAGATGCAACCGATACTTGATTAAAAAAAGAGCATATATTTAAAACTGGTTTAAAATGACCCTATATTTTTCCTCCATCTTTTTATTAACGTAATTGTATTTATCTGTTAGCGTTAATCTGTAAAGCCCACTGAGACAAACACACATGTATATAAATAAACTTTGATTTGATTTGACTGTAATAATGTATAAATGTGTGGATTTGGGGACAACACACACACATGTATTGTTTGTGTTACAAACCTGCCTAGTTGATGCTAAAACAAGTTTGGGTAACACTTTACAATAAGGTACACAACATGTGCTTAGTTACCGAGGAACTACTAGATAGTTAATGGTTAGTAGTTCCTCAGTGACTGCGATTGAGGAACTGATGGTTAGCTACTGGTAAACAGACTGGGGGGTACTGTAGTAATTAACGAATCATTTCCAGGCCAATTGTCTCGGCTAAGGTGCCTTGTTACCTCGTCAATGAAGCTATAGAAATATGCTCATTACATTACATTACATTACATTGCATTTAGCTGACGCTTTTATCCAAAGCGACTTACAATAAGTACATTCGACCAGGAAGACACAACCTTGAAGAAAACGGAATCATAAAGTACATCAGGTTTCATAGAGCCAAGTATTTCAAGTGCTACTCAACTGGCTTTAGATAATAATAATAAATAATAATTAATATATAATATATAATATTTTTATAGCGCCTTTCAGGAAACCCAAGGTCGCTTTACAAGTCGGGTAGGGGGGGGGGGGAGTAGCGGAAAAATAAACCTATTAAACTAACTATACCGTGGGGAAAGCCTTGGTGAAAAGGTGCGTTTTGAGGGCTTTTGTGAAAATGTCCAGGAGTTGAGGCGCTGCGGATTTCGGGGGGGAGAGATAAGCCAGTCCTTTTATTAGTGCTCTGTTAGTAGTTCTATCGCTCGAGGTGGAGTCTAAAGAGATGAGTTTTCAGTCTGGAAGGTGTGTGAGCTTTCTGCTGTCCTGATGTCGATGGGGAGCTCATTCCACCATCTTGGAGCCAGGATAGCAAACCCACGTGTTTTTGCTGATGGGAACTTGGGTCCCCCTCGCAGCGAGGGTGCAGCGAGTCGTTTGGCTGATGCAGAGCGGAGTGCACGTGCTGGGGTGTACAGTTTAACCGTGTCCTGGATGTAGGAAGGGCCAGATCCATTCGCAGCATGGTACGCAAGCACCAGTGTCTTGAAGTGGATTCTAGCCGTTACCGGAAGCCAGTGGAGGGAGCGGAGGAGCGGCGTGGCTCGTAGCTAATTGATCGGGTCATCTCGACAATGAAGGGAGACAGATTTGTTAATCATGTTAATTCATGCTCGTTATTCTTGGCTGCAAAAGTTGTTTGTCCTGTTTCCAAAATATGGCAGGACAAAAATGAATTTCACTGCAATTCAATGCCAAGGTTTTTATGATATTCATGTTGTACAGCTGGCTATTGATCCCTAGCGGTGGTGCCTTCCTTTAGTGTTTCCTTATGCTGCTGCTATTCACAGGCACAGATTGTAGCGTGTTTCAGCTCAGCCTGGCTCATCGTTGAAGCACTGAGCTCACCATTACAGTCCAGTCATTTTCAGTCTGCCCCATTATCAGAATCACATAATCAGGTTATGGCACGCTGATCTGATTTGATGATATGTATCTTCTTTCCACGTGTGTACTGTCAGCCAGAAATATTGTCAAACCGGCTTTAAAGATACTTTTCGTGGCAAGTTCAGGATACAGTTAATACAGTTTATCCTGTCTAATGCAACCGCAGCCCTCGCTTCAAATCCTTGAGCTAACGCTGAGTGTAGCGACCGTCCCAAGGCGAGCCGCAGACGGCCCCTGGCTTTATAAAGAGCTCTTTCAGACACCTTTACGCTGAGGCTCTCGGGATTATGAATCCTGGGGAAAAGGAGCGAGAAATGGTCGGAGGGTTTGTGAGGGGGGGGGGCGTGCGAGGGATGGAGGAGAACTGGGCTGTGGTGATGGATGCTGTGCAGCGACACCTTCTACCTCTGTTAAAAACATTCAAGCATTTTGAAATTCAGTTTTAACCCTGAAACTATTTGACCGTAAGTTTTAAATCTAAACATGAGATGTAAAATCAGCTCTTGTTGCACTTTAGCCCACTTCACCTTGGCATCTCTTAAGAACCTCTTTCCCATCATGCAACACACACATCCGCTTCTTTACAGTCGGCCTACTGTTTGCAAAGCACTCATTTAGTCGTGGAGCTGCCGAGAGATGCTCATTGGTCGAGCGAGCCACAAAGCCCGCCTTAAATCCTCTCGACAAGCTGTTTTCACATCAAGGCCAAATAACTGAAGAGGTAATATTTGGGATTTTATTTTTTATTTTTTTAACTTTTTTTTATTGAGTCAGGCACAATGAGTTTATACAGTCAATATTTTTATTTATTTTTCCCCTTTCCCTCCCTCCCGGTCCTAGCTAGTAAAATAACTAACTAAATAAATAAGATAGATACCTGTATAGGTAAAAGTAAAGTAATATAGAAGATAATATTAAAAGAAAATGTATAGATAAGGGAATAAAGAATAGTAACAGTAATACTTGTACCAATATACTCATATGTATGTACACATGCACATACATACACGTACCTACCTACATACATACATGTATACAAAGACAGAACAAATAAATAAAAAATAAAAAAATAAAAAAAATTAATATAAAAAGAGACACAAGAAAAAATAAAAAATATATATTTGGGATTTGGGATTTTGACCTCCATTTTTATTCACACCCTCAGTTTCTCTCCTGTATTCTGAACAATCTCAGTCATGGATGACGATTACTCACGAAGGTGCGATGTTATCAAGTGAAAGCAAAGCGACGTCAGTTATCAGGGTGTGAGACGTGTGAGCCAGTTTCTATAGTTTTGGTTACGTCGCAGACGGGAAAGATTGCAATCGTGACATTTCAAGGTTTGCAGCAGGGGTGTCGAACTCAATTTCATCGCGGGCCACATTAGAATTATGGTTGCACTCAAAGGGCCGGTGGTAACTTTAAGACTATATAAATAAATATATATAGATAATAAATATATATAATTTTACAATATTTCCTCTGCATTGGGTTATTATCGGATAGGGTAATAACTTAATAATTAACTACGTCTGAAAGCAGAAGTCTCTTCATTGCGTTTGTCACAAAATGAGATGCATTGTGGGACATGTAGTTTATGGGCAACGTTCTCCTGTAAAGCGGCACGTAACATTATAATACACTTATTATATTCTTTGCAAGCTCTTGTGGGCCACATCAAATGAAGTGGCGGGCCGGATTTGGCCCCCGGGCCTTGAGTTTGACACCCCTGGTTTACAGGAACAAGCAAAAAGCATCTGTGAAAACCGGCATCATGCTACTAGCAAAGTGTGTTCATACAGATTGTGTTTTGGTTAGAGGTATGACTCAGAAGTGTGCGGCTAGGAGGAAATGTGCTTGGCTGGCTTTTTATTTTATGTCGCAACCCAATTCTCTAAATGAGAGCATTTTGCCGTTTCTGACTTCTTTAAAGGGGTTTAGAGGATTTGGATTCAGAGTGGAGACCAGCATTAGGATTAGCTTTATGCGAGGGGAAGTGTCACAGGCATGTCATGCAGCGTGTTAGAGTTTTGGGATTTAACAAAGTCAGTGACGGCCTTCGCAGGAATGGAGATACCAGTGTGTGTGTGTGTGTGTGTGTGTGTGTGTGTTTTAACACTGTTGTTCTTCCACATATTGTCATGGGGCCAGCTTGTTAGCATAGCAACAGAGCTTGTATGTGGTGGTGACAAGGGGAAGAGGAAGTGCCGCGACCCCCCTCTACATCTCATCTGCTATTCCTAACCACACTTGCCACCAGATCGTCTCATTATGTGTGTTGTAATGTTCTTTAACGGACGTTGTCTGATTATATAATCATATGCGCCGCTGCTGTTGATCTCCAGATTAACAGCAGCATGAGAATAACCGGCCGATGCTCCATGGCGGAGGCTCCGGTGGAAATTGCCGGGATTCGCGTTTTTACCCCCTTAATGTCTGACCAATGGGTGAACAGCATTTCCGTGCACATGACTTGCGTTTAAAGTGTATCGTCCGTTTGGGTTTTGCCCGTGTGAACGCAAACCGAAACTTCTGGAAAATGAAACAATGCAACCAAGAGAGCGGACTATTAGGTGTGAATGCATCAGACTATGCAAAGCTCTTGAGGGTTTTTTGCATGTATTTGTGAGCGCCCACAGACATCAAAAGGCCAGTCAGTGTTGCACTTCCTGAGTATTCTCTGGCTGGTGTGTTTTTCTTTTCTTTTCTTTCAATGTTTCTTTTATTATCTTTTACTGTTTTGAAATGCCTTTGTCTGAATGTCTTTCATTTTTGTAAAGCACCTTGAATTGCCTGGTGCTGAAAGGTGCTTTATAAATAGCCTTGCCTTGCCTTTCCTTTCCTTTCCTTTCCTTGCCTTGCCTTGCCTTGCCTTTCCTTTTCTTTCCTTGCCTTGCCTTTCCTTTCCTTGCCTTGCCTTGCCTTTCCTTTCCTAGCCTTTCCTTGCCTTGCCTTGCCTTGCCTTTCCTTTCCTTTCCTTTCCTTGCCTTGCCTTTCCTTGCCTTGCCTTGCCCAATGTCTCACAGAAATGATAACTTCCCTTCTTGTAATAGCAGACAACAAACTGTCCTACGTGTTGCTTCTTGTAGCTTGAAGTGTGTAGCTCTAAATTATGCTCAATACACACACAGTTTCAGTAGATGTTTGGGTCACCTCCTTCTACTTTTCTACGAGGATGTTGTGACTACGATTAGTGCGTCATTCTGTGAGGACATTCGAGAGGTCACTGTGAGAGAAAAAGGAAATTCCTAGCGAGTATTCTGGGTTTATCTGATCGTTTCCCTCCCAGACAAAGTTCAGATTGGATTTAAGGCTTCCAGGGTGGCGCTAAGATACTTCCTGTAGGAGTAAAGGTCGTTAGGTGTGGGCTCTTATTTCCTGCAAATGATTGGTGAGGTGATACTGTAAGGATAACAGATGTCCTGTGATGAATAACATTTGTTTTTATTGGTTTTGAAATGCGTGTTATCTGTGAAGCTTTATTCACAAGGGATTTCTTATCGTACCGACTGAGGCGGGTGGAACGGGAGAGGTTTTAATGCCCACTCGAAGACACTACGTCTCATTTGAAGTTGTGTGTGATTGTGTATAACCCATGTTTAACTTCCTGTAGTGGCGTCACATCGTAGCTCGAGTGCTTCCCCTTCCTCCATATATTTTCTTGGCACCCTCACTTTCAGATTCGGGCTGCAGGTTCCATAAATACACAAGAATACTGAAGAAATGTCTTAACCAGTTTCTTAACGTGCAGGGTCTTTGTCATGCTAAACATATTCAGCTTCAATCAAATAAAAGAAGACATCTCCATATTTGAGAATCAGGTCAACATAACATCAGATAAATGTTTCGTTATGAAGGATAACGAACGTCACAAAGAGATTTTCTTGTAAATATGTCTGTATATTTCCCACAAAACGTTGAAATCGGTCCCTTTCTGAAGAACTGCTCGAGCGTATCAGTGACTCGATAAGGACCACATCGATCTGCGTGTCGCTCGCATCTCAGATAAAGTCTCTGAAGGAAAGCCACCGGGTCGGCTCTGGTTACGAGGCGCTGGATTCAGGGCCTGCTCCTCTGATGAATAATTAAAAGGCGGGGCCGATGTGAAGAAGCACATTAAGATGCAGAGTCACACCGGTCTCCATGGTAGCAGGGCCATATTATCAGTATCACGTCTCCTTTGGCTTGGCGACTGACACACTAGCTCAGTCTGGGAGAGGAATGTCACCTTCTCGTCGTGGAGAAATGGAGAAAGTTTTTCAGAGGTTGATCCATCATTAATATCCAAAGCTACATTCAGAGCACATTGGCTTCTTCCAGTGGTTACGCAACACACTCTGAGTGTATGTTATTTCCGTTGCCTCTGTTTTTAGACCCCGGAGTAATGCACTGGAAATAATCTCGCGTCCTCACCTTTTTAAAATCCCCCCTTTGCTTTTAAGGAAGTTATTTTCAACCCGAGATGCAAAGGAAAATGTCTTTTACCTCGCTCAGCCATCTGGCCTGAGTCGAGCGCAAAGGCTGCGAGATTAGAAATGTTAAAGCCTGAGATTATTGGACAATGATGCGATATCATCGTTGTTTCTAAATCCCTGAGACTTGACCATAATCCAGTTACATCTGAGCACACACGGGAGAATAATCCATCGTGATTGCTGCCACATACACACCAGTACCAACAACATTTGTATTAGATATTCCTCCGACCTAAAGCAACGCAGAAGGTTTTTGCTAATCTGAACAGGCATTTCTGAAACTAGGAAAGCAAGGTTTATGGAAATGCTTCTTCTGTTGCCATTGAGCTAGAAATTGAGTCTGCAGTATCTGTATATTCTCAGGGATGCTGTGTTTTATTCATTCCCTGATCCATAAATACAAATAGTCAGATTTATTAAGATGTTGCTTTCATTGAAAGGAAATTCGACACCTTAAATCGAAATAAATTCCTTTCTTATTATCATGCAACGACCAAAAAGCAATCAGCTGCTCCGCTAAAGATTTGATTGTGTTTTCACTTTGATTTGTTTTTTAATTGAAATGAATTAGCCTTTTCTGCTGAAGAGTTTGTCACCAAGATTTCCACTCATGTGCAACAATTAAAAGACAAAATAGACTCTGAAACAAGTCAATCCTGTTTCCTCCTCCCTAAATCCTGTTTTTCGTCCTCCCTAAATCCTGTTTCCTCCTCCCTAAATCGTGTTTCCTCCTCTCTAAATCCTGTTTCCTCCTCCTAGTCGACACAGTTATCGTTTCCATCTTTAAAAATACATGATATATTCTGTTATTTCCCGGAACAGACCCTCCTGGTTTCAGGCCTGGCTGGGCGTCTCCGTGGGGTCGATACTCCAAACTGAAATACGATTACATAGTTTAAATTTCACCCCGTAACAGGAAAAGTTCCTTTGCAGCAGATATGGCCCCCCCCCCGGCTGCAATGACTCAATTGTTTCTGTCTTCAGATCCTCTTGAACCTACGGGGGTTTCGTGCACTGCGACTTCTTCACACAATGAAACAAGCGTTCAGCAGGTTGTTATGTTATCAAGTTGCGAAGGGTCATATATTGTGCAGCCTCAGCTGGCTGTCGACACGCGTTCTGTGGGCCAGAGGGCTCCCTGCCATACGAATGTAGATCCTGAATTAGAAAGCAGACAAAGGTTCTGTTGGGAGCTGCACAGACTATAATACACCGCCTGTGATTGTGAAGCTTCCCCAACAAAGCAGACATGTTGCCTGATGTCTTTCAGTGTTAAATAAGACTGACGGGGGAGGCGGCTCCAACGGAGAATGTGTATTCAGGACGCGAGGCAGCAGAGTTAATGTTCTGCGTATGTTTTGTCTCACGGCGATGGGTCGTTCCTCTCCGATAATCAACCCCGAAAACCTTCCAGCCGCCGTCGCAGGCAGTGAGAGACATCCGATGTTATCAGCTCTGCAGATTGCACAGAGCTACTGCCAAGGGCTTGTCTCATGAATTCACAGTGCGGTGCGGAGATCCCCTCCCCACCTCCACCGCCATAAGCCTTGTTCAAATTGGAGTTTGCATTTCCCCCTTGTCTTTTATGTCAGGGCTTAAACACCCCTGCTTTTGTCTATTTGCATAAAAAGATTTCTGGAAAACAAACACGAGCCTTTGTCTTAAACGACTGAGCAATCATGGTGTGAGACCCGCTGTGAGACGTGGGGCTCGCAGCTGTCCCTGACCCATTTATGAAGCTGATGGATCGGAGGTGAAAGGGGGCTTTTGTGCGGCTGCCTTTTGTGTTTCTTGGGAAGGGGCTTATGATTTCCCGACGACAGTTCAGTGCTGATGGATAATCGCTGCTGCTGTGCCTCATTGTGAACTCAAATTGCCTGAAAGATATTCATAATCCGTCGAGATGTTTGGACATCAATAGATCCATTTCATGGGAAATCCTTATTATGAGTTTTTGTATCTGTTTGTTTTCAAGCCAATTATTTAAAAAAAACATCCACTTGTTTGCTGTTTTGTTTTTACAAAATGTTGTATGGATTCAAGCTGTTCTGTAAAACGGAGGACCCATAAACACACGAAGAGAATTCACAATAAAATATCGATTAACACAGGAGACCGTGAGAGAATTTAGTTTGAGTTCGGTGTAGGGATGCATACCGGTATTACCGAAATACCGGTTACTGGTGGCTACGGTATACCGTACCGAAATCAGATCCGATTCCGATACTTTAAAAAAAAAAAAAAAAAAAAAAAAATCATTTTTTTAAAATTTAATTTTAAAAGCGAGTCCGTGGCCCGTGATGGCGGGTGTTATAAATTAGATTGCATAATCGTTTTTCTTCATATTTTATGTATTTGTTAGGGCCGGGACTTTAACGCGTTAATTAAGATTAATTAATTACACAAAAATTAACGCGTTTTAATCGCACTTATTTTTGCCCAGCGGAACGTTTCTCACTGGATGAGTTTCAGGCGTACCGATTATACTGGAGCACCAACTAACGTTCATGACTTCAGCATGGGACTTCAAACAACAACAAACCACGGTGAACAATAGTCAAACATGAACGAACAAGCTGATGAGACCGCTTTGGTCGGCCCCGTGGATGGGACATTTTGCAAATTATGCAAAAAAGAATTTGCATATCACCGCAGCACATCAAGCCTAAAGTATCACCTAAATGCAAAGCATGTAGCAGCTAGCATGTAGCAGCTAGCATGTAGCAGCTAGCATGTAGCAGCTAGCATGTAGCAGCTAGCGTGGACGTTAGCCCGACTCCGAGTGCAAGGAACCACACCCTGACCCAACCCACACGTTTCAGGGCCAGGATAAGTAAGTCCACGTCTGAGAGAATAACCAGCTCCCTGGCTCACTGGACTGCACTCGACTGTCGACCACCTGGAGTAACATCCATGTGGAAACTGCTTCTCTCTGTTCTCAGGTCAAATATGTATATTTGATTAAAAATGCGATTCATTTCGATTAATTAATTACAAAGCCTCTAATTAATTAGATACATTTTTTTAATCGAGTCCCGGCTCTAATATTTGTCATTGTTTGTTCAATACTAGAAAGGTAAGTCCCACGAATGAACTGTGATTTGTTTTCTCTAACCAGTGAAGGCAAATGTTGATTTTAAAGATGAGATTTGTTTGTTTGCCGAGATCTCATGACCTTTATTCTACTATGTATTTGTTCTCTAGTCGAATCTCAGGTTTAACATTAATCATAACGGTGCTATAATGGTCTGTTTGCATTGACAAGAGGTGCTATTCACGCGGCACACCTGATGTGTTATAAAATATATTCCATAATCGCTTTTCTTCATATTTTTAATGTATTTTTCATTGTTTGTTCCACACTAAGAGGTCCAAGAAGTCCCACAGTTGAATTTAATATTCATTTGACATGTGAACTATATCGTAAAGCGCTTCATGGGAGTAATTGTGGGATGATACATTTTCAAAGTATCACGATATGTATCGGTATCATAAAAAAGTCAACGATATGCATCCCTAGTTCGGTGTATTGTTGTGGTTGCTTACCAACATATTACAGGGTGTCCGCGGGGTCTTAAAAAGTATTAAAAGTTGATAAATCAATTTAGCGAAAATTAAGGCTATTAAAAAGTATTAAACGGCATTTTCCAAGGTATTAAGAAGGTCCACAGCAACGACAACATGAAACACCCTTTAATTTACTGAAACAACATGTCGGGAAACCCCCTCAAGGCGGCCCCATGCATAGCGTGCCATACACTGCTGCTTCTTATTTTAAGTTGCCTTGCTCCGCTCTGTGGGGGGGGGGGGGGGGGTTGGTTATCTGCTGGTGGACTACCTGAGAGATATGCAGCAGGAGAACACGCCGTCCACCGCGGCGAATAAACAGAAGGGCGACCATGACAACCATGCTCCGGGGTCTTCTTCGCTGCTTTTGGTGTATTTTGTGGCGGCAGCAGCGCCACTTACAGGCCTGGCATATGTACTACATACGTACTACTTTTTGCATTTGCATTTTTCTGTATGTGGGGTCGGGGTCTAAGCCAAACTATATCCGGTCACAGAGATCTGCTATTTTAAAGTAAGGTCAACACATATCTACCCTAAATATACAGGGTTCGTACGGGTGCTTGAAATCCTTGAAAATGCTTGAAATTTGACGTGGTGTTTTCAAGGTTGGGAAAGTGCTTGAAATTGAGATAAAGTGCTTGAAAATGTAAATGCTTTACTTTTACAAAAAATTGCTGTCTGACTGAATAGTTCGCTTTTTAGATTAAAAGAAAAGCATGGCTTCGCTTCTACATAAAACATCTCCGCTGCGGCCTTCCCGCGCGACCTGCAGGTGTGACCTGGGCATTCTGATGAGAGATAGATGACTGTGTGCCAGGAGGTTGCCGTTTCAACGAGCGTTGGCTAGCAGAAGACAAATGCAAGCCATGGCTAAGACGAGGGTCAAGCCCACGAGTAGCCTCCTGCAAAGTTTTCAACATAACGATGCGAGAGTCTGCGCTGACGAGCAACATGAAAGGTACGCCGTAGAGCATTTTAGATTAGGCTAACGTTGCATGTTACGTTTGTTTAAGCTAACGTTAGCTAGCTGAATAGCGAACTCCATGAGGGATAATAATTATTGCAGGGGACAATCATTTCAGAGCAGCGGACCTATGGTATGTGCGTTACAGTCGCCATCGTGTGGTGTTCAGAGGATGAAGCTCTCACGGCATGTCATGTTATAGTCATGAAATATAATCTATTGATTCGACTCAGAGCGATTTTGAAAGCGATGTATTTCTACTGTATGTTTCGTGCCTAAACCAAATGTGACTTGCTCTATCGAAATCAGTCACATTGACCCGAAGACACAGTTTCGTTTGAATTACTGGTCTGGGGGAAGCTCGCGAGTGTGTGTGTGTGTGTATTTTTGCATGTGTGTACCGGGGAAACACTCACAAGAAACACCGGCTGTTGCTATGCTTGCTGTGACGTTACATTACTCCGTTCTCCGCTTGTAATTATGCCGAAGCTTCAAAGCTGTATTTATCATCTGAATTTGCCGAAACAAGTTTAATATTCTGAAAGCCAAGACTTTGTTTATTTGAAAACAGATGAAAACAAACTGTCTTTTATATAAAATTGAAGTATTATACAAGTAAAACTACATTTTGTTTTAATCCCATTTAATTGTAGAATGAACACAGTCTTCCTTTGGAGATGTATAAGTCAGGAGTCTTGAGTAACAACATGACCTATAAATATATATATATATATAAATCATTGTACACATTAGTACATATTATTTTCCACTTGTTACCATTGTGAGTCTATTTTTATGCAGCTCTGCGTGATTTTGTGGCTACAATTCAGACTAATACACTACCAGAGGTGGATAAGTACTCAGATGTTGTACTTGAGTAAAAGTAGAAGTACTCAGATGTTGTACTTGAGTAAAAGTAGAAGTACTCAGATGTTGTACTTGAGTAAAAGTAGAAGTACTCAGATATTGTTTGAGTAAAAGTAGAAGTACTCAGATATTGTTTGAGTAAAAGTAGAAGTACTCAGATCTTGTACTTGAGTAAAAGTAGAAGTACTCAGATCTTGTAGTGAAATTATAAGTACTCAGATCTTGTACTTAGTAAAAGTAGAAGTACTCAGATCTTGTACTTGAGTAAAAGTAGAAGTACTCAGATATTGTGAAAATAGAAAAGTATTCTCATCTAAATATAGTGAAAGACAGTAAAAGTAGTCGTTGTGCAGATTGGTCCATTTCAGAATAATATATATATATGTTTTATAATGATTGATCATGAAAGTGTTCTCAGAGCTGGTGAAGGTGCAGCTAGTCTGAAGTACTTTGTAGACTGCAGGGTAGCTGGTGAAGGTGCAGCTAGTCTGAAGTACTTTGTAGACTGCAGGGTAGCTGGTGGATTTACTCCAGGTGGAACTAAAGTCTGATTCAACACTTTGTTATATTTCACATCATTCATCCACATCTGTGAAGTAACTAAAGGGATTAGATACATGTAGTGCAGTAGAAGTACACCATGTACCTCTGAACTGCAGTGCAGTAGAAGTACACCATGTACCTCTGAACTGCAGTGCAGTAGAAGTACACCATGTACCTCTGAACTGTAGTGGAGTAGAAGTACACCATGTACCTCTGAACTGTTGTGCAGTAGAAGTACACCATGTACCTCTGAACTGCAGTGCAGTAGAAGTACACCATGTACCTCTGAACTGTAGTGGAGTAGAAGTACACCATGTACCTCTGAACTGTTGTGCAGTAGAAGTACACCATGTACCTCTGAACTGTAGAGGAGTAGAAGTACACCATGTACCTCTGAACTGTGGAGGAGTAGAAGTACACCATGTACCTCTGAACTGTAGTGGAGTATAAGTACACCATGTACCTCTGAACTGTTGTGCAGTAGAAGTACACCATGTACCTCTGAACTGTAGAGGAGTAGAAGTACACCATGTACCTCTGAACTGTGGAGGAGTAGAAGTACACCATGTACCTCTGAACTGTAGAGGAGTAGAAGTACACCATGTACCTCTGAACTGTAGAGGAGTAGAAGTACACCATGTACCTCTGAACTGTAGAGGAGTGAAAGTACACCATGTACCTCTGAACTGTAGAGGAGTAGAAGTACACCATGTACCTCTGAACTGTAGAGGAGTGAAAGTACACCATGTACCTCTGAACTGTAGAGGAGTAGAAGTACACCATGTACCTCTGAACTGTAGAGGAGTGAAAGTACACCATGTACCTCTGAACTGTAGTGGAGTAGAAGTACACCATGTACCTCTGAACTGTAGTGGAGTAGAAGTACACCATGTACCTCTGAACTGTTGTGCAGTAGAAGTACACCATGTACCTCTGAACTGTAGAGGAGTAGAAGTACACCATGTACCTCTGAACTGTGGAGGAGTAGAAGTACACCATGTACCTCTGAACTGTAGTGGAGTATAAGTACACCATGTACCTCTGAACTGTTGTGCAGTAGAAGTACACCATGTACCTCTGAACTGTAGAGGAGTAGAAGTACACCATGTACCTCTGAACTGTGGAGGAGTAGAAGTACACCATGTACCTCTGAACTGTAGAGGAGTAGAAGTACACCATGTACCTCTGAACTGTAGAGGAGTAGAAGTACACCATGTACCTCTGAACTGTAGAGGAGTGAAAGTACACCATGTACCTCTGAACTGTAGAGGAGTAGAAGTACACCATGTACCTCTGAACTGTAGAGGAGTGAAAGTACACCATGTACCTCTGAACTGTAGAGGAGTAGAAGTACACCATGTACCTCTGAACTGTAGAGGAGTGAAAGTACACCATGTACCTCTGAACTGTAGAGGAGTGAAAGTACACCATGTACCTCTGAACTGTAGAGGAGTGAAAGTACACCATGTACCTCTGAACTGTAGAGGAGTGAAAGTACACCATGTACCTCTGAACTGTAGAGGAGTGAAAGTACACCATGTACCTCTGAACTGTAGAGGAGTGAAAGTACACCATGTACCTCTGAACTGTAGAGGAGTGAAAGTACACCATGTACCTCTGAACTGTAGAGGAGTGAAAGTACACCATGTACCTCTGAACTGTAGAGAAGTGAAAGTACACCATGTACCTCTGACTTGCATTCACTGTCAACCTAAAAGTACCTCAACAATAGTAATCAATAATGTATTGAAAAGTTATTTGGCTGATAGTTGTATATCGGCTCAGCCAGGTATATGGGAGGCCCAGTCTACGTACAGATCACTAATTTTGAAATATTAAACTTAGTTTTCTTTTCTTTAATTTTTCATCCTCGTGTAGAATGCTATCACGAAACACACATGTGGTTGTTTATAGCATAAAGAACATCTGATTTAATGTGAGGTAGGGAAATAATCATTTGAGTATGTGTATATAAATATGTAATTTACAACAGCTGTAAGATGCTGGAAAATGCACCTTGAAAATGCGTGAAAAGTGCTTGAATTTGAAGGTGTAAGAACCCTGAATATAGTCTATATTAAGAACGAGAAAAGTCTTAACATATATATCGTTTTTTGTAAACGTATGACAAATGTGTGAGGGGGATGACGTCAGAGCATCGTCCTCTGTGCCGGGACAGCCCCAGCCCAATTGAACCCCTGGGTATTTGTGAGGGAGCTCCTACATGGCATTACCCCACTGAAGCTCATGAAGTTTCATATTTAAAAGTTTTGTCAATTTGTTTATTGGTCAAATACTGGTTTCTACTGGTTCTACTGGAATGAAAGAGCACAGAGTACAGAGGCAGCAAAGCAGCACACTGCATTAAACCTGACCTTCACAGAGAGGGTGAAGTTCATGTGGAGAGGAGGCTTCTGTCTGCACTCTGTTTAGTTGTGCTATCTTACAATCAATAGTAAATGTGAGATAAAGTGTGTCGCCAAGGTAACCGGTTAGAACTCGAAGTTGCGATGAGGTCTTAAAATGTATGGAAAGGGTCTTAAAAGGTATTAAATCTGACTTCAGGATTCCTGCATACACCCTGCATTAAGCCGTCTCCCTTGACTCAGCCGTGCATAGATGGCCTTGAGGTTTCAGTTGGGACTGCCTTGTGTTCGCTTTGAGTCCACGATAAAGATATGGGCTTTATTCTCAGACAGGTGAAATGTGTTCCTGCTAATGCTGTGATGACACGGGAATCTCTATCGATGTTGTCTTCTGTTGCTACAAAGGCTTTCCGGCGGTGTAGTCGAGACGCTGCATGAGGTGCAGCAGCCGAGCAAAGTGAAATATGGAACAACAGGAAACAAAGAAAGCTTGTGGTTTGTGATAGGAGAGATGGCTCAATCTCTAACTGTCTGTGAAACTTTGGCCCCAAAGCACGACTATCCAGATAACACACGTTACACGTCAGCCCCACGCACGCTGCAGTCGAGGCTGCGTGCGTTCAGGAACTGACACACATTCGTCGTCTGGTTATGTCAGCTGTGTGCGTTAAATGTACAATGTAGTTGCTATGAGTGCAGCAGAAGAGGATCATCGCAACCCACTTACGATTAACCGAGACACACTTTTATTTATGAAACGATCTCGCTGACGTCACACTAGCGTCCTATCACAAATGAGATCATTTCTTTCCTGGCTGTTTCCAAAGAGCCCTCAATGAGGAAGCAGTCAGGGTCGAGATTTGCATTTCAACATCAGCTCAAACTCCTCCCGACATTCAATCCGTCTCGAGTTCTTCCTTATAGTCCATCTGATGCCAGCTTCTGACACGAGAAGGTATGATCGTAAAGTCTTTGAGTGTTGGACTGTAAGCTGGTCAAAACAAGCCATTTGTCAAACTTGGACCTGCAGACATGAAATATGAACAAATAGGAAGACTTTGACTTCATTTCTACTAAACTTTGACATTTAGTTAACTATTAGATAGCGATGTCCCGATCAGCTGTTTTTGCTCCCGATCCGATTCCGATCATTTGATTTTGACAATCTGCCGATACCGATTTTTCCCGATCCGATCTTTATGCAATGCATTAAGAGAAAAAAAGGTAACAGATAACGGCTGGTCATCCAACGCGATGAAGTCAGCTATCTTGGCTGTTATCTTTGTGGCCTTTTCTCTGTTCTGTGGCAGTTTCTCTTTCCTTTTGAAAGTCTCTGAACGTGTCGGTTGTTTCAGTGCCGTTACCCGAGTGGCCGCTGTGTACTCGCCGTGTTGTTGTTGGTTTCTCAGGTGGCGTGTTAGATTGGTCGTGTTGAACGTAGCTCTGTTCTTTCCACCACGCGGAACCTCCGCCTTGCAAACATTGCATCTGGCTGTTACACTGCCTTCGCTTTCAATTTCATAATACTTCCAAAATCCTGACATTTGCTCTGTCCCGACTCCCGAGTCACCAGCTGGACGTAGCCTCTCGTTAGCTTGCTGCTGCTATCAGACACTGCGCCCACTCTGTTGCCAGCTTTCAGAGAAATAAGCAACCAGGTCTGAAAACAAGCCCAAAGGAAGCAACACATACATGATGTTGAGTCATTTTAAACCAAAGCTAAGGCCTCAGGGTGACTTTAAAACGTGAACATGGTCATTTTTGTTTTGTAACATTAAATTAAATAATAAAAATATTTTATTAAAAAAAAAAAAAAAAAATCCCGATCCCCGATTTTTTTTTTCCCGATCTTTTGAAAATCACGTGATCGGCTCCGATCCCCGATCACGTGATCGGATCGGGACATCTCTACTATTAGACCTTTTCTGTGACCTTTTGCTTCCTACATATTGTTCCTTCAGTGAGTCAAACCTGGGTTTTAACATGTTCAACATATCTATACGTGCTCAACCACAGGCCACAAGAACCCGCAGCAAAACAAATGGAAATGTAATCACAGAAAAGGCATGTTTTTTTAAATTCTGTTTGTGTTCTCTTGTCAGTGAGGAAGATAAATTGTAGGCTGTCCAAATGTTTATATTTGGAGGGAACTATCAACCCTCTTGCATACTTTCCTTAAAGCCCCATCAATCTTACACATCTCCCTGTCGGGGTGAGACGAGGCGGTCCTGTGTAGAAGCAATACACTTTAAATGACTTTCCAAGACTTTATCTTGATTCGAGACTTCCTGTCAGACGTAATATACTCATTTCTCCTTTTTCAAAGTGAAGATTTCACATACAGAGTCTGTAGTAACTGCATATAAGATAAGACGGACTTTTATTAAATAGTTTCTCTGCATTTGACCCATCCTCGTGTTAGGAGCAGTGGGCTGCTATTTTGAACGGCGCCCGGGGAGCAGTGTGGGGAACGGTGCCTTGCTCAGGGACACCTCGGTAGCACTTGGTCTTGCCGGGACTTGAACTGGTGACCTTCCAGTTGCCAAGCCAAGTCCCTATCGACTTCGCCACCACCGAAATCAGGGATGCTGTCTTGTTCCCTGATACATACATACAAATAGTCAGATTTGATTAAGAAAGGAAATGCATCCACCTTGTCTTTCCAGGAGAGAAGTAACCACACCTTAAATCGAAATAGTTCGTTTCATATTATCACGCAACTACCAGCTGCTCCGATAAACATTTGGTTCTGTTTTCATTCTGATTAATACGTTTTGTAATTGATATTAATTTGCCTTTTCTGCTGAACCAGGACTTCCACTTAGATGTAATTAGTGCAACAATGAAAACACAAAATAGACTCAAACAGGACCCAAAGTACAGAGTGGTCCGTGTTGACAAGACAACAACAATAAGCACACAATAACATGGGGTGCTTTCTTTACAATATAAAACATTGACGGTATCGATCCTTAAATAAAATATTCAAACGGTTAGACAAAAGAAGGGCGTATCGGGGGAATATACACTTCCCATTTCTCCCAAATGTCCTCAAATCTAAGTTCCTGGAGCCTCAAAGAGAAGGTTATTCTTCCCATTACAAAGATTTCGTAAATGATATCGTACCAATCCTCTATAGATGGGCTGTTTGGTTTGAGCCAATTCTTTGTGATTGCTTTCCTGGCGGCTGCACTCGACATCGCAAACAAGTATTTTGTTTTAATATTCGTGGATGTTGAGTGCAGGAAGACGAGTTCATCCCAATTAAAATAAATGTTTTTTCCAAATATGATGACAATTTCTCTATAAACCTTACGGCCCGTCTACACTACAGGCATCAACAAATCTTGAAGCTGGGCGTGTCTGAAGCGTGGCGATTTTTTGCGACCAACAACCAATCAGGAATCTCCCGCCCCCGACATACAAAGCAATAGCAATGTTAAAACGAAGTAAACTGGATATAAAATCCCCAAACAGGCGAAACCCTACCAGTTTCCCCACTGTCTCTGCCACCTCCCTCCATGCCTGGTTCCTCCGGTTTGTATCCCGGTAATAGTTCTGGTCGTAAAGAACCGGGTGATTTGCTACCGTAACTTCTCGTTTGGAATTTGAGGAAATGAACTGCGGTCTGGCTCTCCCAGCTTGCACGCGGTTGGATTGGCTAGCGCTTGTACTGGGGGGATTTGCATAAACGGGATTTGATTGGCTGATGCAAAGCCATGCTCCGCTCCCCACAATGCAGTTCGGCGAAGATTCAAAATCTTCTACGTCACCCCATTCAAGTGAATGGGCGAAGCGTTGAAAGCATTTTTCGATGCCTGTAGTGTAGACGGGCCGTTATCGTTTCCATCTTTTAAAGACTTTTTAGACTTCCTGTCAGACATAATACCCCCCCCCCCCCTTTTTGAGAGTGAACATGTCACGTGTTTTTGACAAAACAAGGTTTTCTCCGCATACTCAGCCCGTCGTACTGTACTGTAAGGCTCCTTTCAATCTCTCCCATCACAGTTTGGTGTGTTTCTGTTCGGCATGCAGACCCCTCCTCACAGCGCTCCAGTTCACATACAGTGAGCTTCTGTGTGTTCGAAACAGGCTGCAGATCTGGGCTATATCACCCCTCCTGTTTGGCCCATTCATGGCTGTTTCCTCTTCTTCCCAAACCTGTGCTTTTTCCGCCTATTTAGCTTTTCTTAGGTTTGGTCGTTGGCTGTGAGGTCGTTTCTTCTTATTGGTTGCATGCCGAAGCAAAGCAGTTTAAATGTCAGGTCATCTCCAGTGACGTAAGACTGCCGACCCTTTTTCCTGTACAACTAACAATTATCGTTATTATTGATTACCCCGCCGTTTATTTTGTTGACCAAAAAAAGCATGAAAATCCTACAAAATAGTCTGTTTCTGAAAGTCTAAGGCAACAGATTTCTTGTTGTCAGTAAACACCTCAGATGTATTTATTTGTGTATGATTTTAAACAAAGAAAAAGCAGGAGTACTTATTTGATAGGCTATTATCAAACTACCGTGACGATTAATTCAATAGCAGAGTAGTTTCCCATTATCTTTTGGTCGCTCGACTAATCGATAAGTGGACGAATCGTTGGGTTGTTTTAGCGAGGCAAGTTTATTTATGCAGCCCCTTTCAACACAAGGCAATTCAAAGTGCTTTACAAAAATGACTTTCTTTTTTAACTTGTCATTTCAAGTGTTTCGTGCTAAACGAACCCCCCTTTGGAAAATTCTAATCTGACCACATGGTACCTTTTTTAGTTTTCGCTGAAACTATTCCTCTTTTTAAAATTACTTTGTCTTTCAGCAAACTAACTCTCGTTCCTCTCTGCGTTAGGATGCAACCGCTGGGTCCTCTGAGATGTTACTGAGCGATGAGGATGGGTCAGAGAAGGAAATCCCGCCGGTGAACCACCCCCCGAAAGAAAAACCCCTCCGCTTCACGCACTGACAGCGCCATGCCCCGCCTGCCCTCCTGATTTCCCTCTACACCTTCCCTCCCATCAGACTCTCCCTTCAGTCAGCATGGCCACTCCTTTCCTGTGGAAGCTGTCCTCTCAGAAACTGGGCTTCTTCCTGGTGAGCTTCGGCTTCATCTGGGGCATGATGCTGCTGCACTTCACCATCCAGCAGAGAGCCAGCCACGAGAACAGCGCCTTGCTGAGGCAGCAGATCCTGGACCTGAGCAAGAGATACATCAAAGCGCTGGCCGAGGAGAACCAGAGCGTCATGGACGGGCCCTACGTGGGAACCATGACGGCTTATGGTGAGTAGACGGCTCTATAGCTTGAACACAAATACATGTACTTTCTACTTCTTACATGTTGAACACAAATACCTGTACTTTCTACTTCTTACATGTTGAACTCAAATACCTGTACTTTCTACTTCTTACATGTTGAACACAAATACCTGTACTTTCTACTTCTTACATGTTGAACACAAATACCTGTACTTTCTACTTCTTACATGTTGAACTCAAATACCTGTACTTTCTACTTCTTACATGTTGAACTCAAATACCTGTACTTTCTACTTCTTACATGTTGAACACAAATACCTGTACTTTCTACTTCTTACATGTTGAACCCAAATACCTGTACTCTCTACTTCTCACATGTTGAACCCAAATACCTGTACTTTCTACTTCTTACATGTTGAACCCAAATACCTGTACTTTCTACTTCTCACATGTTGAACACAAATACCTGTACTTTCTACTTCTCTCATTTTGAACTCAAATACCTGTACTTGCAGCAAGGCCTAATCCGGTACCATGTACACAAGATATAATGCATTTTATAATCTTAAAAAGACCTACATTTCGATATAGCATGACTGCATAGCTTCATAAGGTAATAATACAATATATATTTAACGGTTATGAGATAGTTTTGCTTCCCCTCTCTTTACGGGTTCTTTACATTTAAGCGACTGGTTCCACTTGTCTTCCTCCCGAGCAGGCACAGCATCGCCTGCACTGGAAGAAAACAATACCCAGGGAAATATGTAACGCTGATGCAGCCGGAGCAAAGGGTCCAGGAGAGCCATCAATAAGTTATTCATGCCATTAATAGACCCGTATGGCTCGATGGGAAGCTTCATTAGAAACCTGAGATTGGTATTGATTGTTCTCTCATGCCCAGAGAAACGACAGGATACAGTGAAGCTCCGGGAGATTAGAAAAACTCCCAGAGAAGAAGAAGCAACGTAGAAAACAACTGTTTATTTTCAATTTTACAAATCAAGACATATCCTGACGTAGGACACGACGAGAGACATCTTTAGCACGGTCGGTGACACGGGGATGATGTTCTTTTGAAACTCAATTAAGTTAAAACAACCCTTTTCACAGCAAAACGTATTTAACGTCGAAATATGTGGAAAAAGCCGCCCCATTATGAGGTACCAAATACCCCAAAGTGCTGCCTTGAAGGACATCAAACTTGGAGCAACTAGTGATGTGTAACTCCTCAGATTTACACCTCAAGATGAAGAAGTGCGTACAGCTAGATCGCTATCATCAATATACCTAATTTAAAAACCCTAGTTCTCTCTGTAACATGATCCAGAGTTTCCGACCACGTTGCTTTATCTTTTATATGATGGATTGATTTTCACCGTCTGCTGACCAGCGCCCAACGTCGCATCCAAATCCATTTCACGTCCTTAACTGGATCAGGAAGCAGCAGGACGCTTGGAGCTAACTCACTGATAACATTTGCAGTTTCCTCCTTTGCTGCCCATAAACGACCCACACAGTCTCATTGCATTCAAATGTATTTATGTTTATACAGACCACCAGTTTGCCTCAAAGGACTTCACAATCTGGACGCCTTCTGCCCGTGGCTTGTTAGAAACACACCCGTTGCTCAGTGTCCGAGCAGCTGGCAACCTGCCTCTTTTAAAACATGTTAAGCCGGCATTTATTTCCATTTTTGTGTTAAACATATTTCATCTTATGATATCTAATGATGGCTTCGGCTCAGGGTTAAAAAGATATGTTGTTGAGGCTCCAGAGGCAACCTATTGTTTTGCTAGAGCTAATCTACTGAATTTAGTTTAAACATGATAATAGAATGCTCTAGAGCAGGGGTGTCAAACTCAAGGCCCGGGGGCCAAATTCGGCCCGCGACTTCATTTCATGTGGCCCCACAAGAGCTTGCAAAGAATATAATATGTTTAATATGTTTATTATACGGTTACAGGCCACTTTACAGAAGCACGTTGCCCATAAACTACATGTCCCACAATGCATCTCAAATTTGACTTTTTTCTCAGAATTTGACTTTTCTTCAAAATATTAATTTTTTCTTAGAATTTGATTTTTTTTTTATTCATTTTGTGACATTCTCACTGAAGAGACTTGCAATTGTTTGCCCTAGACTTCTGCTTTCAGACGTAGTTAATTATGAAGTTATTACCCTATCCGATAATAATCCAATGCAGAGGCAATGATGTAATATAATACATTATTTTATATATATTAAATATTTATATATGTATTTTGATATCGTCTTAAAGTTACAACCGGCCCTTTGAGTAAAACCATAATGCTGATGTGGCCCGCGAAGAAATTGAGTTTGACACCCTTGTCTTAGAGTCTTGATTGTAATCCTGTGTGCTTATTTTCAGCCGTTACAAGGTGATACAATAATAATAATAATAATAATAATAATACATGGGACTTTTAGCAGCAGAGCGGAGGGAGCGAGTGGGAGTCTGTGGAGGAGGTCAGGCAGGTAGGATGGGGCCAGGTTATGGAGGGCTTGTCATCAGGACTGAATTCAATAGGAAAACATGCAGGACAAACATCGTAAAACCCACGAGGGGAAAGGTTGACTCGTTTACTTTCTAAACCCCCCTGATTTCCTTTATTAAACATTTACTCATTTAAAAACAGACACTGCTGAGCTGTTAATTATTCGCTTTAAAACAAGGAAGGAAAAGCGTTTAAATTCCAAAACAGCGCAACAGCACTATTTGATATCTTGACCCACCTCTTCTCCTTGGCTTGTTGCTTTCATTTGCTTTCAGTTTTTATTATATGGCGGTTATTTATTTGTTAATTATTACGTTTATTCTGGTTTGTGTTTGTATTTTAAATGTATTTATATCATGTTGTGTGAGCTTATCTCTCTGTCCAGCACTTTGGTCTGAAGGTTTTAAAGTGGATTGGATATCTCTTCCAGCGGTCGACATGTATCGAAACCTGCGTTGAGGCGCCGTCACTTGACAGTCAGACGTCACTTGACACGAATACGATCTTTCCCTTTCCCCTCCGCCTGAAACTAAGCCCAGCATCCGGGCGTGACGAGCCACTTGCTGACATGTGTCTCGTTACCGCTCGGAAGCTACTGCGGATTTATCTTGGTGTGTGTGTGTGTGTGTGTGTGTGTGTGTGTGTGTGTGTGTGTGTGTGTGTGTGTGTGTGTGTGTGTGTGTGTGTGTGTGTGTGTGTGTGTGTGTGTGTGTGTGTGTGTGTGTGTGTGTGTGTGTGTGTGTGTGTGTGTGTGTGTGTGTGTGTGTGTGTGTGTGTGTGTGTGTGTGTGTGTGTGTGTGTGTGTGTGTGTGTGTGTGTGTGTGTGTGTGTGTGTGTGTGTGTGTGTGTGTGTGTGTGTGTGTGTGTGTGTGTGTGTGTGTGTGTGTGTGTGTGTGTGTGTGTGTGTGTGTGTGTGTGTGTGTGTGTGTGCCCACTTGGCAGACAGACACGAGCACTGGGTGTGGTGGTGGATCATATGTACGCTATAATCCCCTCAGGGTGCGAGGCTCTTCGTCACATGACGTCGTCAGATATGAGATATCGGGACCTCTGGCGGGGTTAACAATATAACACAATGAATAATGGGAATCGCCGATGGACGCCTTGAGCCTTCGTTCCCATGCGATCACGGGCTGAATGGGAAATCCCGGGTCATGGCGCAGGCAGATTATTATCTTATATGACACCGTTATTAAAAGCAAACGTGTCGTTATCGCTGCAGGACTTGTTTTCAAAGGGGGTTAAGGAATATTGAGACGGACAGAAATGTGTGCGATTACTCGTCTGGTGACCTGGCAGCGGTGTTTAAGAAAGGCTGCATTATTCATCCTTTCTAGCACACTGGCTAGTGAACATCTCTGACTCAAAACCGCACCTTTAATAAGTGGAAAACCTGTGAACATGTGGACACTTACAATAAGAAGTTAAAGGCTCCGCGTCACGATTTCCACTGATCATAGTTCCATCATTGAGGTCGACTAGAATAGATATTTTTCAAACTGGTTTCTCAGCGTCTCTGTAAACTACGAGTATTCACTGAATCTCACTCTCTGCCTTTAACGGCTCGTTGTAGCTCCGATAGCTCCCGCCCCCACACAGTGTGCTCTGATTGGTCGGGACGTTGTGAATCGCGCTGAGCTCCGTGGAGGTGTTGTTTCCTTGTTTAGGGATACACAGCCAAACTCACCCTGAGCACACACAAAGTCACAGCAGAAGTAAAAACAATAAGTGTGGCTTGATGTTGAGAAAGAAAAAGGTTGATAGACGCCGTGAGAATGGGTCTGCGGAGAGATCCCAACGGTCTGTTATCAGCCTGCAGCCAGGGAGGAGAGATCAGCTGAGCTGCCTGCACTGAGTGTGTGAGGAAGTCGTGGATTGGTCAATTTGGACCAATCAGAGGGGGGCATTTCGTTCCGGGTACGGTTGACATCATGCGTACCCGGAAGAATCAAATGGACAGTGACGTATCTCCAACGAGGCGTTTTGGGGAGGTATTTTCTGTGTTGGAGTTTTACTCGCTACAGGGTGCACTTTGAGAGTTTTGACTCAAAGCATGACATGGGACCTTTAACTCCAGATGCACCAGGCGTTTTTCACCACCAAAATCTATTATTTTATTGCAACGCCCCGTAAACACCTTTTATAAAAGCCCCCCCAAAAGAATTGAGCCGTAGTGAAATGGAGGGACTGTTGGATAAACTAAAACTAAATAAATATGGGAGGACAAATACTTTTTCCTAATTTGATTATATGTTATTCAGGAGGTTTTTATATTCCTCAAATGTAAAACTTCCCTTGTATCAGACTTATCTCGGTATCTCCTAAAACGTTGCCTTATCTAGAATTCCCAGAAATCCCAACAAAACAAATCTTGGATCATTTCAATCGAATATAAATCTTGTTGTTTACTCTCGTTCAGGTTCTTATATCTCTCCACGCTGCTGCTCTTGATTGTAAATCCAATTGCGAGAAAGAAACAAAGCCAGTTGTTTACTCCTATCGTAAAGCATTAGCGCAGATATTAAACAGGCCTGGCGAACGTCTCTGATGTTCCGCCTGAAGACCTATGAGCCAGAGGTAAACAGAGGGGGGCATTCACTCTGGGCTCACCCCTTCTTTCTAATTATGTTCAGACCGATAGCTTGGCAATGCCGGCGCTCCAAAAGCTTTCCGTTTGGATTCTTCCCGGTCTCTCGCCGCTCTGCGTTCCTCGTCCAAATCAGACAAAAATGCCCTGGCATTTCTCCTCGCACGAATCGGGACGCCTCGATGTGCCAGGCCTCGTTGTGCCCTTGCCAATCTCTCTGACGTGATGAAAACTGGCGTGTCCAATGCATCACGGCGAGGGGAAATGTGGCGCTCGTATGCGATAGACAAGCTTCAATTATCACGGTGTCATGAAAGCACTCTGGGTCTCTTATAAAACCGATGATATAATGCACTGTATGCACTGATGATGACGGAGCGCTCTGCTGCAGACATAAATGTGTTGTTGAACTATATGCAGCGCATTTGAAATGTGAAATTGCTGCTGTGCAATTGGACATGAAAAAAGCCATGGATTTGCATTTTAAACGTATGCCCTTTGCGTCTCATTACCGGTCAGCGTCCTTCCTGCCCGTTAGCTGTGTGCTATGCAGATAAATGCCCCCTGGCACAGACATGCAAAGTCGCAGTGGCTCCAGTTTCACATTAAAATAGTCCTCAGGCTGAGAAAGACATGTAGTAGTGTGAGATAATAAGTCCACACTGCAGCAGAGCAACGTTCCCCAGGCGGATACATTACATGCATCACATGCATGCATTCACTGTAGTGATAGGGAAGCTTTTTAACGTGGAGAGGAACGGGGCAGAAGTAGCTGCTAACGCTAGCCTGATGTTGACTGCTTCTTAACTGCAACAGTTGCCTGCTTACATAAGTATTTTAAAATATGCGTGCAATGTAAGAATCAGACGGCATTGCACACAGTGGCATTTCTTCCTGTTGATTTGACGAAGCTAAAGATCCTATTCTTGACAGCCAAATCGATTATCTACTTGACTTTCACACCACATTTACGTTGGAGTCTGTAATGGAATATATCTTAAATAACTCCATGCCTTTGACAGGTTTGATTTATTCCATTCTTACTGTATTACAGATTTGAAGAAGACCCTTGCAGTGCTGCTGGATAACATCATGCTGAGGCTCGGGAAGCTGGAGTCCAAGGTGGAAAACATCTACAACAGCACGGGGAGCAACCTGACCACCGGCACCGGCACCATCGTACCCAGCGCCACCAACTCAGAAAAAGTTAACGTGGCAGGTATGTGTTTCATGTTTGCTTTTAAAAACAAGAAAGTAAGAGTCACTTGGCTTCATAAAGTAATTTTTCGCAAGAACTGTGACTCATGTACGGGCAAGTTCATCCAGTTTCCCCCTCCAGAGAAACCCTGTTATGTATCAAAGTTAAGGCTGTTTTCAATCACTCGGGTTTTTCCAAAAGGAACGACATTCCCGAGGCGTACGACCAGCTAATCTCTGGCAGCATCGCACCGTGGCACTTTAGAGCAGTGGTTCTCAAATAGGGGTACGCGGACCCCTAGGGGTACGTTGCAGTACTGCAGGGGGTACGCGGACCCCTATGGGTACGTTGCAGTACTGCAGGGGGTACGCGGACCCCTAGGGGTACGTTGCAGTACTGCAGGGGGTACGCGGACCCCTAGGGGTACGTTGCAGTACTGCAGGGGGTACGCGGACCCCTAGGGGTACGTTGCAGTACTGCAGGGGGTACGTGAGATTTATTTTTAATGTTAATGAAAAAAACAACATAAGTAATGCATTTAAACAAACTACTAATAGTAACTACTTAATTCAAAGGTTTACAGAAACTCTGGATAATAAAATGGGGGTGCTCTCTTTTCCTCTCCCTCTCCTGACCAGTCTCGTGCAGCTCGCTGAACCCGTAATAAGTGACCCGACAGTAAAGAATACATATATTTATAACTAGTATAGCTAGTTCCAGAGTACATAAACTAGCTAAGTGTGTTAGGTCTAACTCCGCTCAACGGTCCGTCACAGCGGGGGAGCTGTGATCCGGAAGAGCTGACTTAATGAGCTAATGATATGACTGCCTGCTTATCAGAGGTTGCTTGGCAACGGCGTGTGGCCGCAAAGTATAGCATTAGCATATGTGAGGGGTCAAAATCCCATGCTCAAAAAATGCTCATATATCTTGTTCTCTTCATTCCCCACGCCCCAAAATAAATAAATACCAATTTTAGGGAAAGTAAGGAAGTTTGAGCAGCGTGGGTTTTATATTAATAGAGTTTCACATATTTCAAAATGTGAAGTGTAATAGCTGCAGGTGCCTCCCTGTCAGAATGACGAAGACCCTCAGTGAAGCTCAAGCCCATGTTTCACTACATAGTACAACGTATTAAAAAGATCCGTTCAAAGCAGCTAATGTCGTCTCAGTGTTATTGCATGATGTTAAAATTGGTTTGCCATGAATTTAGTGATGGATTGTAAACATTTGAAATGTAGCATTTAAGTGTTTCTCAGTTACTGTTGTTGTTTTAATAACTCAGACACTGATGGAGCAGCGCTGTGCTGGACCTCTTTGTACAGACATTTTGTCCCCTAACAAAGCGCTGATCAGGGGGTACGACACGTGGCTGAACTTTTGTTTCAAAGGGGGAACACTATTGAAAAAAGTTTGAGAACCGCTGCTTTAGAGGACTCGACATAATTAAAATAAGGCCTCCGTTCACATGATGAGCCCAGAAGAGGGGGCGAGGTGTTTTTCTGGACTTGTTTCCGCAGCGTCAAACAGCAGGAATGTGGTGGCATTCCACGTAAAAGGAGATCAGGCTGATCGCGTTGAACAAAGTCACATTCTAAATGGATCTAATAGTAATGACGGCTGCTTGCTCTGCTATCTTTTATCTAATGTCGAAGCTGCCTTTGAAGCTTTCTCTCCTTTACCCTGGAGTTGAATGATAATCATAGATATCAGCGTCCTTTGAAAGTGATCAGAATCAAGTCCTTCATCTGGTGATGACTCGGAAACGTCTTTATCTCCGTGTTTTAGCGCTTTTCCTTTCAAGAGCCAACCGCTAACTAAAACCACCGTGCCACTTCCTTTCACAGCACGTGCAACATCTTGTCGTGTCTATCTAGGTTCGGGTGTGAGATATCTTTTTACATTTTGCCAGTAAGTAAGTAAGATAAGGGAGATAGTAATTAATGATATTGCACATGTTATACAGCAGAGAGTGGATGGTAATGGTACACATGAAACAAACACATACACATAGTGCTGCGTACCGGTACGCCGAACCGGTACTGGACTTGTAAAAAGTTTCGGTTCAAGTCCGGTTAAAACCGGAACGTCGGGAACCGGTACTTGGACTCGCAAAAAACTAGCACTTACGTATATTCTGGTGTCTGTGGTTATTTAAACATTCCCTGATAAACGTTATTCAGTCTCTTGAGTCCGGACCTGAACCTGAACCTCTGGACTTGAGTCCGGACCTGAACCTGAACCTCTGGACTTGAGTCCGGACCTGAACCTGAACCTCTGGACTTGGGTCCGGACCTGAACCTGAATGTGAGTCCAGGTACGCAGCACTACATACACACGTATAATACACGGCCTTCTCTGAGTTGTCCCATTGTCCAAACTGGAGAGGAGACTCTAATCTCACGTTGTTGTCGGTAGTGTTAATTTTTAATTTAGTCCCGTGTCAAATATCCTTGTTAGTTTTAGTCATATTGTGTCACCTTCATCCTGTTTCTATTTAGTCAAGTTTTAGTCGACTAAAAGTCTAAGTCTTATTTTAGTCAAAGAAAACTAACTATTTTAGTCTACTTTTTGTCAATGAAAACCGTCGAGTCTTTTTTAGTCATCAGATTATATCTACCGTACTTTTCGGACTATAAGCCGCGGCTTTTTCCCCATTTTTTTTGTACAGCTAACGGCCACTAGGGAACCTCCTGAATCTATGGATTTTACAGGTAAAATTAACCACCTTTAACTCTATGGGCTCTATGACCGGTCCGCGCCCGCCACCTCTAAGCGGCGGCTCCAGCGGGAAAAGCTGGAGCCCGAAAAGTACGGTAGTCAAACTAGTCTAGCCAAAACCAATAATTTGTCATTTTAGTCAAACTTATTTCCCAATAAGATTATATTTTATCCGTATTTGATGAAAAACACGGACACGAGACTCTAATAATCTCACATCGTTGTCGGGACACTTGAGATAGAGATAGTACCCGGACCTGTGTGCGACCACAACACACCGGCTGTGTCCTCTTAAATCTCCCAGTGTTCCTCCTGAGAGACGACATTGGAATGCAGGCCGAGCTGCCAAAGCAAACATCTCTCTTGGCATCGAGCTTAATAATAATATTGCAAATGAATGTGATATAAGTACACAAACATAAAACAAACATGCGACACTTTGTTGCTTCTCTGATTTGTCCCAATCTGCCAGTCAACACTTGAGATGAGACTCTAACATCACATCGTTTGTCTCGATCTTTGGTCGTGAAGAGGTAGCACCCGGACCTGTGTGCGACCGCAACACACCGGCAGTGTCCTCTTAAATCTCCCAGTGTTCCTCGTGAGAGGCAACATTCGAATGCAGGTCGATTTGACATCTCTCTTGGCATCGAAGCTGAAGGGCCCTCCTGAGTCTCCCGTCTCGGAGTGGGTGGCACGCAGAGCGGCTGCCAAATCCTCCCCGCCTGCGAGGCAATTACACCGATAAGGATCTGGACAGTTAGGGGAACACGCCTGGCTTTCAGAGAGGCCTCTATCAAGATGGAGCCGCAGCACATCACACATCTCACATTTCGGATCATATCACGGCTTTGAGTCTTGGATTTTTCTAATCAAAGAAAAACTTGTATACATGACGGTCGATGTCTGCAGTTGTAGTAACTCAATTGTTCCAATAATGCGGTAAAACATGTCTTCAATATCCTAGCACTATGGCACAGAGATTGCAGTCTGGTTCTTCCTACACGGCTTTGAGTCTTGGATTAGTACATATTTCTAATCAAAGAAAAACTTGTATACATGACGGTCGATGTCAAAGCATTTCC